>NC_038047.1:25249985-25324082 GCF_002211085.1 Panicum hallii | reverse complement strand
TTAATATCTATGGTTTAATGCTCAAAAATGATGAAAATATTCTAGGGTTCTGTTCTTAAGTAATATAACTGTCATTAAATTCTCAACCTAGGCTTAGGTGTCAAACAACCAAAATAAGCTTGGACATAGTATAATAGGTCCATAATTTAATATTGACATAGGGTTCATATAATACTTGGTATAGCAAATGAATAAAGCTTTTAATATAGTTATTGGAAACCCACCCCAACCTGTTGCCCCATGCACTAGTTAGATACTTAGTATAATTAACCTTGCTATTTAATGTATCTAGATAAAATAATTAATACTCAATAAATGACTGCCCAGTGCAGAACTAAAAGATACATATAAAAAGTAATTTCTACTTTTCTTTGGATTGCAACTTTATTGTGAAATAACATAAAAGAATATGCATTCTTCAACTTATAGTTTTGCATATCATGTAGACTCGACTACTCTCGCCGACGGTGATTACGAAGTGGTTCTGGAACAAGGAGTAGAACAAGCCGAAGATCCCGGGAACGCCGTCAAAGTTTAACTGAAGCTCCGAACCAAAGTTCGGACAACTTTGACCCTACCGCTCCCAATCCTACGCAAGAAGGGCAATCCCCGGACATAACCCACTATTTCTTTACACTGCCATTTATATCTATTTATACAGTTCTATGCATTAAGTTCTTAAGAGTTACTTGAAACCCTAGTTGCATTCCCTAGGAACCAATGTATTGAATATTAGCACTTGAGTCCGATTAGCTGCTATGCTAATAGGACCGGTAGAAGTCGGGTGATTCCCTATCACTTGCGCGATATAGGAGTGTAATGTTTACCTTCCTGTTATCACTATAAGGATGACAGACGGAGTTTTGTGAGGTATCATAGTTAGATGATGCCCCGTCTGTGTTGGAGAACTTGCTAAGGCCGCAGCGTGTGGTAGCGGTGGTTAAGCGTTGAAAGTACTAGCCACATGCCGCGAAATATGGTAAGCGGTAAGCCTAGTAACCAATCGGCCTGAGGAGTGGACATACCCCCACCACATGTATTTGGTTCTTTTAGTTACTTGGTTTGACGTGTAGGAATACGTGTTGCTGGGCAACCAGGAGTACGGGTTTTGTAGTCGCGCTACAGACGTACGTCCTGCACTTTGGAAGTGCGTATAGTCCTACAGTCGCTTGTGGTGGCTCTGATCACGAGTCGGAATGAAAGGCAAACGGTTGCTTCGGAATGACCCTTTGGTGTTCCAAACGTGTGTGTTAGGTTTACCCTTGCAAGGTTTGAAATTCGATTCAAGAATTGTCCGTTTCTCGCGGAGATTGAGGCTGCTTAATCCCTTTGCCACATAGAGTAACAAGAGCAACTTTGTGATTATCAAAGATGATGCTTGGCTAAAGATTTTACCATACTTGAGTAGTTATAGGTGCTTACCTAGACTGGATAATCAACTAGAACCTGAAAGCTAAAGTTGAAATTAAGGATTTACTCTTTGTTGCTTTTCAGCTGAAAATTCTAACCAAAACCTGAAAAGCCTACATAAGTCTAGGTATGTAACACCCTAAGGTATTTTTTTTCTAATTTTAATGAATTATTGGGCTTAAATAAATTCTCCATGCTTCCTTAATTATATCGCATTTAACGTAATTTTATAACACAGGAAAATAAAATTAATCATAAGATCAACTTGATTGTGCATTCATGCTGGTGCATTATTTTAATTGTGTTGGGTTTGAATTCAAACTTATTTGAATTCAATTGGCATGGTTTGAATGTTTGAGTGTAGGAAAGAAATAGGAAAAAGAAGGGAAAAGAAAGAGCCAGCCCAACCCTCCCTTGGCCCAAGCCACCCGAGGCCCAGCACCCCCTTCCCCTTCCTTTCCCCCGCGTGGGCCACGCTTGGCCAGCGCCTTCCCTCTCTCCCCTCCCCGCACGGCCCAGCAGCTGGCCCATCCCCTTTCTTTCCCAGCCCGAGCGCCCTTCCTCCTCTTCTCTCTGCCAGGCCGGTCCCACCGGTCAGACGCCCCTTCTACCCGGCGCCCGATCCTTCCCTCTGCTTTTCCCCGCCGGCCGGCCGCTCGGCCACTGGCCGTGGCCCGCCCCGCTGCGCCCCTGGGCCCTCCCCCGAGCCGCACCTTGACCTCGTCCGCGCCTGGGAACTTCTGGAAGGGCGCCCCGCGCACGGATTTGGGCGACGCCGCAACGGCCCGTGAAAGGCGGCCGCTCGGTTGCCCGGTTGACCAGCACGCCGAGGACCACTCCGCCCCTCTTAGCCGCAGCTCACTCGCGCTCCTCCTCAGCCGCATCCACCCCTCCCACTTTCCTTCTCCCCTGGCCTTGCACCGCTGCACCCACTCCCGGATTAGGGCCGCCGCCGTCAGCGGAGCTTCTGCGCCACCGCGGCACCACGCCGGCACCACCCATCTCCGGCCCGTAACCACCGTCGCAGCACCCAGGAGTGGTAAGAAGCACGCCACGCCCGTCCCTGTCCCTTCTCCCCCTCTGCCCGTGCGCTTTCCCCTTGCCACCGTAGCCCCGAGCCGCCTCCGCCGCGAGGAGCACCGCCCCGAGCTCCAATCCGCCATGCTGACCGCCTAGATGGGTTCGTCGTCGTTCCCCCTTCCTCCCCGTGCTAGCCGTGTTCCGAATTAAGGCCGGAAGCGCCCGATTGCAGGTACTCCGGCGAGCCTCCGCCGCCCCGCGCCTCCCCGCCGCCGGCGCCGACCCGAGCCCCTTTCCGCCGTTCGATCTGGGCCTACGGTCTGGATTAGATCCAGACCGGTACTTCCCCCGAGCCGTTAGATCTCAAGGCAATGATCTGGATTAGATCCAGACCCGCATTAAACCCCAGCCGCCCGATTTAGATCCGGTGGACCGCGTGAATGCTAGCCCTAGATCTTCCTTCAACCGTCCGATCTTGATCCGAGCGTCCAGATCCGCAGATACCCTTTCGCGGGACGAATCTAATTTGAGCCGTCCGATCTTGATCCAGCGATTCAGAACAGAAGGTACCGCTTCAGCCCGCCTCTTTTGCTAAAGAACCCCCGGGTTTTCTAGGAATCAACCCGCCGTCCACCCGTGAGTCAAAAATAATTACGGATAGGTCCTGTTTTATGCGTTTAGGCCCCTGGCTTCTCTGGAAATCCAACCCGCCGTCCAGCCTGAGGTTTCTAACCAGCTAGCCCCTGAGTCTAGGCTTTATTTACGTTTTAGTCCCCGAGTTTTGTCCAGAAGCCCCTGGTTTCTCTGTTTTTCTTACAATAAGGTCCCTGGATCCTGTTTTAAGCGCAGTTTTCACGTTTTGGCTCCGTTTTAGGTGTTCTTTATATGCACGCGATCGTTGTAACGCGTAGATTAGTTCTAGGCTAGTTTCATGTGCTGTTCTGTTGTATTGGTGTACTGTTTTCTTATAGTTTGTTCTTGTATTGCATGTGTGTATGTGTGGGCTATGTTTGATGATCGTGAGTAGACGCGGAGCCTTTGGAGCAGTACCAGGAGCAGCCGTCTTCCGAGCACTTCGAGCAGCAGCCGGGAGAGTACGAGGAAGGCAAGTATAACATGAACCTCCTATCACTTTTAAATACAATTTCATACTGCATTTTAATACTGTATACCTATAAGGACTTCCTAGCCACATTTATATCCTTATATATATCCTATGGGTTGCATTCTTAGTTAGTTGTGCTAGGTTGCTGCGCTATAACACACTTGGTCCTTTTTAATTAATTTGACTAATGGTCTTATGCAACTTAATTCTGGAGCCGACCCTCTGTGCTGTGTGCTTGAGTGGTTTGTGCGTCCTTAAAAGATGTTTTTGTTAGAAACATGGTTTAGGGGGCCAGCACGGTGCTTAGTGCTTGGTTGGCCACTCTCCCTAAGGACCGGTTCATAGAGCGACAACCTGGGACAACCGCGCAACCACAAGACTGGAATGGGACGGTCTTGACTTACTAATTAGGTTGTGTTGGTTTGGGAGTAACTTACCTGCGTGGGCAAGAGGGGTGGTAAGCTTCAATGGTCCCTGCTCCTCCGGCTTGGTCTGTGCTGTGTGTCTTGTACCCCCGGAGGTGGGCCCCATCGTCGCTGATCCAGAATCCTTAGCGGTTACACCTTACCAACGTGATCCTTTGTAACGGTCTCGTAGTGTGCTTGCTAGCCGTCTCACCTAAGGAAGTGTGATGAACAACTAGCGTAGCTCACGACTTGTGGGTAAAGTTGTGCAACCTCTCGAGAGTGTAAAACTGATATATCAGCTGTGCTCACAGTCATGAGCGGCCCAGATCCTCCGTCTGATTAGTGGGGTTATCAACCTTTGACGAGGGCGATTCCCCGGGTGGTTGGTTTGGGTGGATCTCAGTAGTTCTTAATTAATATTGATTAATTTATTATGCAATTGGGTTTATGGTAACTCATCCACTTGTAGTAAATAGCTTTAATAAAATTTGCCAAGATTAAAAGCTAATGCAGTTGAGTCAGCTAACCTTAGAGCCTCATGCTCGTGTTATACTTGTTGAGTACGAGTTTGTACTCACACTTGCCTCTCTACTCTTCTGTTCTATTTCGGCTATCTTCGACTGCTGCTCAGTGCCCGGCAACGTGGAGGACTACGTCAGCGGCTTCGACGACTTCTAGGCGTTTATCTCCCAGTCGACGTCCCTGTGGCGCCCAGCTTTTCATGTATCTCTTTTACGCTTCCGCAACTCCTGAACCGATTCTTGATTCGGTTGTAATGAAACAATTTATTCATGATCTATTTACGATTTATATTAATGTTATTCCTGACATGTGTTGTGATATCTTGATAATCTGTTGTATATATGCGTGACTTGATCCTGGCGCATATATGATTGCTCGATTTATGTTCTTATAAATCGGGTGTGACAGATTGGTATCAGAGCCGTGTCAACTGTAGGACGAAGCCTAGGTAGAATTGGCCGAGTTTAGGACTTCTGTTCTCTTGCTTGCCTCCGCAAATCTTCAGCCATCGTTTTTCTGCTTCTATTCCTTGAGTCTTAAGCCCTAGATTTGCTATCTCCCCCGTCTTTTCTGAGGGTAGCTTGAGTTTTCCGTAGACGTTGGCCTGAGTCGCCTAATCTTATAAGTTATAAGCTTAAGTTGTCCCGATAAAAATACGCTAGAACGAGGGTGTTAGTCGAGTAGTGTGGAAAACTCGACTAAGTTGTGAACATTGGATGTTTGTTATTGTGCAAATGTCTGATTTGGATTTTTGGTTGATTGCATAGGCTAGTAGTTAAACTTGTTCATGCGAATTGACCTAACCCAACTTGAACTAAATAATAAAATTGAGTTAGAACGTTGGGGGTAAAACCTATATTCCTTTCTTTCTGTCATATCCTTCCGAAGTTTCATTTCCGCAGCTGCACGATATCTTATTCTCATTTGTTGCAATCAGATGGTGAACACCAGGCGCACCGGTTCCGGTTCTGACCAGCAGGAGCAGAACAACCAGAGTACCGGTCAGCCGTTACCGATGCCGCCACCACTGACCCCGGAGCAGTTCTTCCAGCTCCAGATGCAGATGATGGCGACCCTGAACAACACAGTTCAGGCTCTGCAGCAGATCCATGCTCAGCCACCGCCTCCTCCGCCGCCTCAGCCCCGCGACAGGCGTGCGGACTTCCTGAGAGGTCATCCTCCGACCTTCTCTCACGCCACGGACCCACTCCAGGCGGACGACTGGCTTCGCTCGGTGGAGCGCCAGTTGGTCGTTGCGCAGTGCGACGACCGGGAGCGAGTCCTTTACGCCGCAGGGCAGCTGCGAGGCTCCGCTCTTGACTGGTGGGAGTCCTACCCAGCTCGGGATCGTGACGCTCTCACGTGGGACCAGTTCCGTGAGCGTTTCAGGAACCATCACATTCCTGAGGGCATCATGAAGATGAAGCAGAAGGAGTTCCGTGCTCTTAAGCAGGTAAAAATTTAACGGAATTCTCTACCATTCCTTTTGAGCTTGATCCATCCTTGATTTCTTTTGTAACCTGACCAATTGAGCAATTTCCATCCTTGTTATCTGTGTTCGCTATTTCAGGGATCCATGACGGTGACGGAGTACCGTGACCGTTTCCTTCAGCTTGCCCGCTACGCCCCTGCTGACGTCGCTCGTGATAGCGACAAGCAGGAGTACTTCAAGGAGGGACTGGATGATCACATCCAGTATGCGCTGCTGAACCACCGCTTCGACAACTTCAACCAGCTGGTTGATGCGGCCCTCAACACCGAGCGCAAGCGCCGGGAGATTGAGGACAAGAAGAGGAAGATGGCTCCATCCTCTTCGGGCAGCAACACTCGTCCCCGCTATCAGCATCCGCAGCAGCAGCAGCAGAGGCCGCCCCAGCAGTACCAGCAGCGGCAGCAGTTTCCGCCTCGTCCTCAGCAGCAGCAGCAGGCGGGACAGGGTCAGAGGCTTCCGGCGCCTCCGGCTCCACCAGCTCAGAGGCAGGGAGCGCCCACTCCTCCTCCTGGGCAGCAGACCGCTGCATTTCCTCGAGTATGCTTCCACTGCGGCGAGCCAGGACACTACGCCAACGTCTGCCCTCGGAAGGCGCAGGCAGGACAGCAGGGACGTGCAGCACCGCCCAAGGCCCCAGCTCAGGGCAGGGTGAACCACGTGACGGCCGAGTCAGCGGCCGAGGCTTCCAACGTGGTTATTGGTACGTTCATGGTTAATGCCCATCCCGCTACAGTGCTTTTTGATACTGGTGCTACACATTCTTTCATCACCCAGTCTTTTGTTGAGCATCATGGTATTCCTACTAGCACATTAAAGAGGTGCATGATAGTATCTTCACCGGGAGGGCAGTTGAGGTCTCATGTCTTCTGTCCCAGAGTCAGTGTGGCTATAAGGGGGGTAGATTTCAGTGCGAATCTGATGGTGCTTGACTCCAAGGGCATCGATGTGATCCTCGGGATGGAGACTCTTGCTAAATGGGGAGTCCGAATAGATTGTGCTCAGAGGACGGTTCTTCTGTCAGCACCGGATGGTCAGGAGGTTACTGTTGGAGCCACAGAGCCTTCTGGATTTCTTCATCAGATGGAGGCCAGACCCACGGATGGTATTCGCGTGGTGTCTGAATTCCCGGATGTCTTTCCGGATGATTTGCCAGGTATGCCGCCTGATCGCGACATCGAGTTTTCTATTGATCTCTTGCCTGGCACAGCTCCTATTGCTAAGCGGCCCTATCGTATGGCTCCTGTCGAGCAGGAGGAGGTTAAGAAGACTGTCGACGAGTTGCTAGCTAAGGGTTATATCCGTCGCAGTTTCTCTCCTTGGGCTTTTCCTGTGTTGCTTGTAGAGAAGAAGGATGGTGCGAAGAGGATGTGCGTCGACTATCGGGATCTGAATGCAGTCACTATCAAGAACAAGCATCCATTGCCCCGTATTGAGGATCTCTTTGATCAGCTTCAGGGTGCTTGTGTATTCTCGAAGATTGATCTGCGTTCGGGTTATCACCAGCTGAAGATTCGTCCTGAGGATATTCAGAAGACGGCATTCACTTGCAAGTATGGGCTATACGAGTATACGGTCATGTCCTTCGGCTTGACTAATGCTCCGGCTTTCTTCATGCATCTGATGAACAAGGTTTTCATGGATTATCTGGACACCTTTGTGGTGATATTTATTGATGATATCCTGATATATTCCAAGTCAGAAGCGGAGCATGAGAAGCATCTGAGGCTTGTGTTGCAGAGGCTCAGAGAGCACAAGCTGTATGCCAAGCTCAGCAAGTGCGAGTTCTGGATTGACGAGGTCCCGTTCCTCGGTCATGTTATCTCCAAGGGAGGTATTGCTGTGGACCCCGGGAAGGTGAAGGATGTGCTTGACTGGGTTGTACCACAGACAGTGAAGGAAGTCCGCTCTTTTCTGGGCTTAGCAGGTTATTACCGGAGGTTCATTGAGAATTTCTCCAAGATTGCGAAGCCTTTGACTTCCTTGCTAGAGAAGGGTGTGGATTTCTCTTGGACTGATGAGCGTCAGAGTGCCTTTGAGGAGCTGAAGAAGAGGTTGACTACGGCGCCAGTCCTTACTCTGCCGGACCAGAGCAAGAGGTTCACAGTGTATTGTGATGCTTCGAGGGATGGTCTTGGTTGTGTTCTGATGCAGGAAGGCAGAGTGATAGCTTATGCCTCGCGGCAGTTGCGCCGGCACGAGCTGAATTATCCCACTCATGATCTGGAGTTAGCCGCAGTTGTGCATGCTCTGAAGATATGGAGGCATTACTTGTTTGGGCAGAGGTGTGATATTTACACCGATCACAAGAGCCTCAAGTACATTTTCACTCAGAGTGAGCTGAATATGCGGCAGAGAAGATGGCTAGAGTTGGTCAAGGATTACGACCTGGAGATTCACTATCATCCGGGCAAGGCCAATGTTGTAGCAGATGCTCTGAGCAGGAAGAGCTATGTTAACATGGCAGTGGCTTTTCAGATGCCTCAGGAGTTATGCGAGGAGTTTGAGCAGTTGAGTCTGGGTTTCTTGCATCATACCTCGGGTACATCGTTCGAGGCGGAACCCACTCTAGAGGCTGAGATCAGGCAGCATCAGAGGGAAGATCAGAAGCTGCGGGAGATTCGTGAGTTGCTCAAGGTTGGCAAGGCTCCTCATTTCAGAGAGGATGATCAGGGTACCTTGTGGTACAAGGGTCGTATATGTGTGCCGGATGTAGCAGATCTCAGGAAGTTGATTCTGAGTGAGGCTCATGATACAGCATATTCTATCCATCCAGGCAGCACGAAGATGTATTACGACCTGAAGGAACGATTCTGGTGGTCTGGAATGAAGCGTTCCGTTGCGGAGTACGTGGCTATCTGTGACACTTGTCAGCGTGTCAAGGCAGAGCATCAGAGGCCAGCAGGGTTATTGCAGCCGTTGAAGATTCCAGAGTGGAAATGGGAGGAAATCACTATGGACTTCATTGTTGGCTTGCCTCGTACTCAGAAAGGGTACAACTCCATATGGGTAGTAGTGGACCGGTTGACGAAGGTTGCTCACTTCATTCCGGTGAACACTACTTATTCCGGTGCTAGACTCGCAGAGTTGTACATCTCCAGGATTGTCTGTCTGCATGGTGTTCCTAAGAAGATTATATCTGATCGAGGATCTCAGTTTACTTCACGGTTCTGGGAGCAGTTGCATGATTCGTTGGATACGAAGCTGCGCTTCAGTACTGCTTATCATCCTCAGACAGATGGACAGACAGAGAGAACCAACCAAGTGTTGGAGGATATGCTTCGAGCCTGCGCTATTCAGTATGGTACCAGCTGGGATAAATGCCTGCCGTATGCAGAGTTTTCTTATAATAACAGTTATCAGGCCAGTCTGAAGAAATCCCTGTTTGAAGCTCTGTATGGTCGAAAATGCAGGACTCCGCTGTATTGGGATCAGATTGGTGAGAGGCAGGTGTTTGGTCCGGATATTGTTGAGGAGGCCGAACAGTTGGTACGGCAGGTGCGAGAGAATCTGAGGGTGGCTCAGACTCGTCAGAAGAGCTATGCGGATGTGCGTCGTCGAGATTTGACCTTTGCAGTGGGTGATCATGTATATCTGAAGGTCTCGCCGATGAGAGGAATCCGCAGGTTTAATGTACGAGGGAAGCTAGCTCCTCGGTACATTGGTCCGTTCAAGGTGTTGGAACGGAAAGGCGAGGTGGCATATCGTCTGGAGTTGCCACTCAATCTCTCAGGAGTGCACGATGTGTTTCACGTGTCTCAGCTGAAGAAGTGCTTGAGAGTGCCAGAAGAGCAAGCACCGATAGAAGGGTTGGATGTGCAGGAGGATCTGACCTATGTTGAGCATCCGGTAAAGATTCTGGAGACATCTGAGAGGATTACTAGAAATAAGAAGATCAAGATGTGCCGTGTTCAGTGGAGTCATCATACGGAGGATGAGGCTACTTGGGAGCGAGAAGATGAGCTGAGGGAGACATATCCCGATCTCTTTGCTAGCTAGCCTATCCGAATCTCGGGACGAGATTCCTGTAAGGGGGGTAGGTTTGTAACACCCTAAGGTATTTTTTTTTCTAATTTTAATGAATTTATTTGGGCTTAAATAAATTCTCCATGCTTTTCCTTAATTTATATCGCATTTAACGTAATTTTATAACACAGGAAAATAAAATTAATCATAAGATCAACTTGATTGTGCATTCATGCTGGTGCATTATTTTAATTGTGTTGGGTTTGAATTCAAACTTATTTGAATTCAATTGGCATGGTTTGAATGTTTGAGTGTAGGAAAGAAATAGGAAAAAGAAGGGAAAAGAAAGAGCCAGCCCAACCCTCCCTTGGCCCAAGCCACCCGAGGCCCAGCACCCCCTTCCCCTTCCTTTCCCCCGCGTGGGCCACGCTTGGCCAGCGCCTTCCCTCTCTCCCCTCCCCGCACGGCCCAGCAGCCGGCCCATCCCCTTTCTTTCCCAGCCCGAGCGCCCTTCCCTCCTCTTCTCTCTGCCAGGCCGGTCCCACCGGTCAGACGCCCCTTCTACCCGGCACCCGATCCTTCCCCTCTGCTTTTCCCCGCCGGCCGGCCGCTCGGCCACTGGCCGTGGCCCGCCCCGCTGCGCCCCTGGGCCCTCCCCCGAGCCGCACCTTGACCTCGTCCGCGCCTGGGAACTTCTGGAAGGGCGCCCCGCGCACGGATTTGGGCGACGCCGCAACGGCCCGTGAAAGGCGGCCGCTCGGTTGCCCGGTTGACCAGCACGCCGAGGACCGCTCCGCCCCTCTTAGCCGCAGCTCACTCGCGCTCCTCCTCAGCCGCATCCACCCCTCCCACTTTCCTTCTCCCCTGGCCTTGCACCGCTGCACCACTCCCGGATTAGGGCCGCCGCCGTCAGCGGAGCTTCTGCGCCACCGCGGCACCACGCCGGCACCACCCATCTCCGGCCCGTAACCACCGTCGCAGCACCCAGGAGTGGTAAGAAGCACGCCACGCCCGTCCCTGTCCCTTCTCCCCCTCTGCCCGTGCGCTTTCCCCTTGCCACCGTAGCCCCGAGCCGCCTCCGCCGCGAGGAGCACCGCCCCGAGCTCCAATCCGCCATGCTGACCGCCTAGATGGGTTCGTCGTCGTTCCCCCTTCCTCCCCGTGCTAGCCGTGTTCCGAATTAAGGCCGGAAGCGCCCGATTGCAGGTACTCCGGCGAGCCTCCGCCGCCCCGCGCCTCCCCGCCGCCGGCGCCGACCCGAGCCCCTTTCCGCCGTTCGATCTGGGCCTACGGTCTGGATTAGATCCAGACCGGTACTTCCCCCGAGCCGTTAGATCTCAAGGCAACGATCTGGATTAGATCCAGACCCGCATTAAACCCCAGCCGCCCGATTTAGATCCGGTGGACCGCGTGAATGCTAGCCCTAGATCTTCCTTCAACCGTCCGATCTTGATCCGAGCGTCCAGATCCGCAGATACCCTTTCGCGGGACGAATCTAATTTGAGCCGTCCGATCTTGATCCAGCGATTCAGAACAGAAGGTACCGCTTCAGCCCGCCTCTTTTGCTAAAGAACCCCCGGGTTTTCTAGGAATCAACCCGCCGTCCACCCGTGAGTCAAAAATAATTACGGATAGGTCCTGTTTTATGCGTTTAGGCCCCTGGCTTCTCTGGAAATCCAACCCGCCGTCCAGCCTGAGGTTTCTAACCAGCTAGCCCCTGAGTCTAGGCTTTATTTACGTTTTAGTCCCCGAGTTTTGTCCAGAAGCCCCTGGTTTCTCTGTTTTTCTTACAATAAGGTCCCTGGATCCTGTTTTAAGCGCAGTTTTCACGTTTTGGCTCCGTTTTAGGTGTTCTTTATATGCACGCGATCGTTGTAACGCGTAGATTAGTTCTAGGCTAGTTTCATGTGCTGTTCTGTTGTATTGGTGTACTGTTTTCTTATAGTTTGTTCTTGTATTGCATGTGTGTATGTGTGGGCTATGTTTGATGATCGTGAGTAGACGCGGAGCCTTTGGAGCAGTACCAGGAGCAGCCGTCTTCCGAGCACTTCGAGCAGCAGCCGGGAGAGTACGAGGAAGGCAAGTATAACATGAACCTCCTATCACTTTTAAATACAATTTCATACTGCATTTTAATACTGTATACCTATAAGGACTTCCTAGCCACATTTATATCCTTATATATATCCTATGGGTTGCATTCTTAGTTAGTTGTGCTAGGTTGCTGCGCTATAACACACTTGGTCCTTTTTAATTAATTTGACTAATGGTCTTATGCAACTTAATTCTGGAGCCGACCCTCTGTGCTGTGTGCTTGAGTGGTTTGTGCGTCCTTAAAAGATGTTTTTGTTAGAAACATGGTTTAGGGGGCCAGCACGGTGCTTAGTGCTTGGTTGGCCACTCTCCCTAAGGACCGGTTCATAGAGCGACAACCTGGGACAACCGCGCAACCACAAGACTGGAATGGGACGGTCTTGACTTACTAATTAGGTTGTGTTGGTTTGGGAGTAACTTACCTGCGTGGGCAAGAGGGGTGGTAAGCTTCAATGGTCCCTGCTCCTCCGGCTTGGTCTGTGCTGTGTGTCTTGTACCCCCGGAGGTGGGCCCCATCGTCGCTGATCCAGAATCCTTAGCGGTTACACCTTACCAACGTGATCCTTTGTAACGGTCTCGTAGTGTGCTTGCTAGCCGTCTCACCTAAGGAAGTGTGATGAACAACTAGCGTAGCTCACGACTTGTGGGTAAAGTTGTGCAACCTCTCGAGAGTGTAAAACTGATATATCAGCTGTGCTCACAGTCATGAGCGGCCCAGATCCTCCGTCTGATTAGTGGGGTTATCAACCTTTGACGAGGGCGATTCCCCGGGTGGTTGGTTTGGGTGGATCTCAGTAGTTCTTAATTAATATTGATTAATTTATTATGCAATTGGGTTTATGGTAACTCATCCACTTGTAGTAAATAGCTTTAATAAAATTTGCCAAGATTAAAAGCTAATGCAGTTGAGTCAGCTAACCTTAGAGCCTCATGCTCGTGTTATACTTGTTGAGTACGAGTTTGTACTCACACTTGCCTCTCTACTCTTCTGTTCTATTTCGGCTATCTTCGACTGCTGCTCAGTGCCCGGCAACGTGGAGGACTACGTCAGCGGCTTCGACGACTTCTAGGCGTTTATCTCCCAGTCGACGTCCCTGTGGCGCCCAGCTTTTCATGTATCTCTTTTACGCTTCCGCAACTCCTGAACCGATTCTTGATTCGGTTGTAATGAAACAATTTATTCATGATCTATTTACGATTTATATTAATGTTATTCCTGACATGTGTTGTGATATCTTGATAATCTGTTGTATATATGCGTGACTTGATCCTGGCGCATATATGATTGCTCGATTTATGTTCTTATAAATCGGGTGTGACAAGGTACATGGCTAAGTATACCATGAGCGGGTAAGACTTGCTGAGTATTAGCATACTCAATCTTGCTTTGTAACTATCTGCTTCAGGTAATCTCCCTGAGGAGCCAGCTTTCATTACACCGTGGCCCTACCCCCTGCCTGATGGTTGGTCTGTGGAGTGGGATCCGTACCCGGCCAACACAGATTTCGCCGAGTGATATCATGCCAGGGCTAGCATGATATCCGTAGTATCGACGTGTACAGTGTCTGTGTTTTCAAACTCTGCTGCTGTGACCTAACATTTAAAATGTTTTGTAATAATGTCCCTTCATTAGGAACTAAAGTTGCTTTTATATACTTATGTAATATACCTGCCTGTAATGTAAAGTGTAATGGCATTTGTATCTCTGGACTCGCCTTCGTGCGAGGTACCTTGTTTGATCCTGCTTTCGGTGGTTTATCAGGACGTTACCCGACAGGCCAAGGGATTATACCGTTTGAAGCACGAGATAGCCCTCAAGAGAGGACTCGCGTACTTGAGCCGGTGTAATTCAGGTTGGTTCTACCACAGCTGGTATCAGAGCTAACAAGTATACCCTGGAGATATAATTAGCCTTAAAAATAATTTATAGTATAAAATTTGTTAACCAAGTATTTGCAAACCACGTTGGGTTCGTTAAGGAATGTGTATAGTACGTAAAGCCCTAGGATAATGTTATTAAGGGAATTAGAGGTGGGTGTAATATATATATATAACTCTAACTCCCAGCATTACTTTTCTGTTAAAACTTAAATTCATGTACAACTCAATTTTACTTTCTGTAACGACACCTTTGATCATGAGGTAAGAAGGTAAGGATCCTCAGCCAACTGAGGGAGCTTGGCCTTCCTGTCGGTGATGCGAACCGAACGCTGTTTCTCAAGCAGTGGCTTACTTGAGATGCTGCCAATGTACCAACTCTGGTTGACTACATTGGGAGTAGATGGTTCGGCGCAGGGTATGGCGATCGCTGTTCATACCCCCGCATTTTTACGGTACCCTCGTGAATACGTTGTTTCGATAACGTATGTTAACATTGTCTGTACGGCGGTAATTGTAGAGATGCTGTTTCTATAGTGAACAGTAATGATTGGGGATGCTTTCATGACATGCTGGCATGAAAGGTTCATTGGATATATGTATTGTGGTTTTCTACAGGTACACTAACCATGATTACGAAACTAGGACGGATAGGATTTATCGACTAGTTAATAGTGAGAGATGTATGTATAATGCCACCGAAATTAACTACGTAAGTCCGAAGATGTTCGGCAGTTGTTTTGGGTTGTGAGGTCGAATAGTACGTGCATGCATAAAATGTTAATCAACAAAGTAAGTGTTTAAGCATGTTGTTCTTTTTCCAAAGAATAGGAAACATGTTGTTTTTTTTAGTTTGGGTAAATAGAAATCTTTTAGTTGGAAATCTTAAGTATCCATCTGATTTCTAGCCTTTGCTGTTGTCAGAATCAGTTATCTTGATCCATTTACCTTGTGAATTCTCAGCAGGGTAAATATATCTTACCATTTGCATTCTTGTCGCAGATGGCTGCTCCTTCAAATGCCTTTTGGGATCATAAGGGCACTTTCACACCAATGCTTTACATTGGGAAGGATTTCCTCGTCTCCTGTGGGAATCTTTAAGCTTGTTTCATTATACGGAGCCTCCTCAATACGATGGGGTGGAATATCGCGAAGAGGGAGTTCCTCAATGCCGGGTTAAAATGATAATTCCTCAAAACCCTTTCCGCTCACAATGGCAGCCCATAGAAGTTGAGGAGGTAGGGTATCGTCTGGTTGATACCATTGAGACTGCTGCCTTGGAGGCTATCAAACTTTTCTGCAACCAGCATCCAATAGAGGTTGCCGCATATCCTATTGGTTTATTTCCTACCATAGACCCTGGTAATCTGGAATGGAATTTTCGGACAGAGCATCTTGGTCATATGTTAGGAGATCTGGCTGAAGAAACGGTCCGTAGCATTACCAGGTTCATGGATGTGCAGCATCATTACCAGATTTTGCTACTCCATAGCATGGGTCAATTAACTGGTGTGGCTCAAAGTCACTATCGGAATGGTGACCGTCAAGTTGCCCAAATAGTGGAATTACAAGCCCTGGTGACTCAGAAAGAGGAAATCATCGCAGCACGGGATGAGACTATCCTGCATCGAGAAGATCAGATCAACGAGAGTGATCACATAATCACTCAGCGCGACACTGTTATTGAATTCCTACAGGCACAAATCCACGATCTAATACTTGAAGCTGACGATGCCCAGGCTCACCTTGAGGAACTGCAGCAGCAACCGATACTTCCCGCTGCACCCGCAATGCCTGAAGAAGAAGAAGATCCGGAAGAGATTGAGGGTGTTTCAGAGATTGACTCCGAGCACGGGGATCCTGTTCTTAGTCCCTATCACTCCTCTTCTGGCAGTCAATCTTCTGTAGGCAACTTCGACGATTTTTAGTTTAGCAAATCGTCGACTTTATAGATGTAACCTATGGGAAGTGTAATAACTTAAGTAGTGAGTAACTTATCTAGATCTCCTGCCATTTGTTGTAACCTAGATGGCCTGTGTAGGGATCTTTCGGATGTGTGGGGTGGAGAAAAATCAGAATCGGTGTTGTTATAAGCTTCCTGTTTTATCATCTTATTCACTGTCCTTAAGTTCTGAAATGAGATGATTGAATGGAATGTGTGCATTGTTTATCTAAGTGGAATATCTTCTGAAATTGGGAGTAAGGCTATATGGTTAATAATGGACATCTCCTTTGTTTCAGATGGTTGGAGCCATGCGCGGAACCCCGGAAGGTTTCCGGGCAGATCAGGCCAGTGGTTCTCAACAACCGCCACCACCACCTCCCAATCTTGCCGAGGTTATGGCTCGGCAAACTGAACTTCTCAACTTGCTGGTACAAGCACAGCAGCACCAGCAATGTCAACAGTTCCGAGGAGGTCGTGATGACCTCAATCCTCCAGTGGCCAGCTATCAGGATTTCATCAGTACCCAGCCTCCATTTTTTAGTAAGGCTGAAGAACCCTTGGACGCAGATGCTTGGCTTCATATCATCGAATCGAAGTTTGCTTTATTGACAATACCTTGTGCGGACTCAAGCAAAGCTTCCTTTGCCGCCCAGCAACTCTGTGGTGCTGCTCGGATATGGTGGGATAATTTCTGTGCCATGCAGCCTGCAGGGCATGTTATCACCTGGGATGAGTTTCGGGCATCCTTTAGAGCACATTATATTCCCGAAGGATTGCTGGAGCGAAAGTTAAATGAATTCCTGGCACTTACTCAAGGCACCAGTACAGTCCTGCAATACGCACAAACTTTTAATCATCTGTGTCAATATGCAGGATATCATGCGGATAATGATGCCAAGAAATAAGATCGTTTCCGACGGGGCCTTAATACCAAGCTCAAAGAATGTCTGAATCTTGTAAGGGCTAATAGTTTCAGCGAGCTGGTTAATATGGCATTAACTCAAGAAGATTGCATTGTAGCACATCGTGCTGAGAAGAAAAGAAAGACTATACTGGACCCTCGAGTGCTCAATCACCGAGGTATCGGGTTGTTCCAAACACACCGTTTAAGGCACCGCAGCGGAATGCCCCAACTGGTAGACTGGTTTTCAGGCCGCCCCAACAACAAGGAAGGTATAGACCTCCCGTTCCTCCGCAACAACTACAACAATCTGGCCCACGGCCAAATGTTCAACAAGTCCAACAGAGAAGCAGCAATTATCGCTGTTTCAATTGCGGAAGTGCAGATCATTTCATCAGGGATTGTCCGCGGCCTAAGAAAACTAATCAAGGGCAGAGTTCTACTCAGGGTAACGAGAACAAGGGCAAGAAACCGATGATGCAAGTCCGGCAAGGACGGATTAACTTCACCACCCTTGCAGAGCTTCCGGATGGAGTTTCCGTCATGTCGGGTACATTCTCTATTCACCACAAACTAGTTGTTACATTATTTGATTCAGGAGCAATACATAGTTTTATTAGTAACAACTGTGGTACCCAGATAGAACTTGATCCTTGTACTACCCAAGGGTCCTATATGATCTCTACCCCTGGAGGAAATATCACTTCCAACCAAATGATTAGAAGTGTGCCAATTCAGTTAGGTAGTAAAGAAATCAAAACTGATTTGGTTCTATTAAGTTTGGAGGGTATTGATGTTATACTTGGGACAAACTGGATGACTAAACATCAAGTACGGCTAGACATTTCTTCCCGAGTTGTCGAAATTGATTCACCATATTATGGGGTCACCACCCTTTATCTGCCTCAGCAAGAATATCTGCACCCTTGCACTTATACTATCACAAATATCAAAGTCAAGGATATTCCTATAGTCTGTGAATACCCCGATGTCTTTCCAGACGACTTGCCTGAAATGCCACCAGATAGAGACATCGAATTCATCATTGAACTTCAACCGGGCACCGCTCCTATTTCAAAGAGGCCGTATCGCATGCCTCCAAATGAATTAGCGGAACTGAAAATCCAACTCCAAGACCTTCTTGATAAGGGTTTTATACGCCCAAGTGCCTCACCTTGGGGCTGTCCTGCTCTCTTTGTCAAAAAGAAGGATAATAGCTTAAGGTTATGTGTTGATTATCGCCCACTCAATGCGGTAACTATCAAGAGCAAGTATCCTCTTCCCCACATTGATATCTTATTCGATCAATTAGCTGGAGCTAAAGTCTTTTCCAAGATTGACTTACGCTCTGGTTACCATCAGATTAAAATCAAGCCTTGTGACATTCCAAAAACGGCTTTCTCAACCAGATATGGATTATATGAATATCTGGTTATGTCTTTTGGACTTACTAATGCACCGGCATATTTCATGTACCTCATGAATTCAGTCTTTATGCCGAAACTCGATAAATTCGTCGTAGTCTTCATTGATAATATTCTGATATACTCCAAAACTAAAGAGGACCATGCTAATCATTTACGTGTCGTTCTTCAACAACTACGTGATCATCACCTTTATGCCAAATTCTCGAAATGTGAATTCTGGCTGGGTAGTGTGAAATTTTTAGGACATACTATTTCCAGTGAAGGCATATCGGTTGATCCAACCAAAGTCCAGGAGGTTATGGACTGAAAACTTCCAACTTCAGTCCATCAAATTCGAAGTTTCCTTGGATTGGCGGGATATTATCGCCGATTCATTCCAGACTTTTCCAAGATAGCTAAACCCATGACTGAACTATAAAGAAGGAAGTTAAATTCTGCTAGGACGACAAGTGTGATAAAGCATTCCATACCTTGAGAAAACTTCTAACAACTGCTCCAGTGCTAGCTCAGCCAGATAGCACTCAACCTTTTGATGTCTATTGCGATGCTTCCGGAATTGGCCTTGGTTGTGTCTTTATGCAAAACAATCGGGTCATTGCCTATGCATCAAGAGCACTTCGGACTCATGAGCAAAACTATCCGACACATGATCTTGAATTAGCATCAGTTATTCATGCTCTTAAGATCTGGAGACATCATCTTATGGGTGCTAAGTGTAATATCTACACTGACCATAAGAGCCTCAAGTATATTTTCACTCAAGCTGACCTAAATATGAGGCAAAGGCGTTGGTTGGAATTGATCAAATATTATGACCTTGAGGTACACTACCATCCGGGCAAAGCCAATGTGGTTGCGGATGCACTTAGCCGCAAGGCACATTGTCACTGCTTATCCATATCAACCTTCGGTGACACTCTCTGCCATTAGATGAGAAAACTCAATCTAGAGATCATTCCTCAAGGTAGTCTGAATCTGCTCTCCATTGAGTCTACTCTGCAAGATAAAATCATCTTGTCACAACTACATGATGAGGGTATCAAAATCATCAAATTAAAGCTATCTCTGGGAGAAGCCAAATATAAGTGTTTTCACACCGATCCTTAAGGAATCCTATGGTTCAACAATCGTATTGTTGTACCTAAAGACCATCCACTGTGTAGACAAATCCTTGATGAAGCCCATCTATCCAAATTCTCTATTCATCCTGGTAGCACTAAAATGTATCAAGATCTACGACAACATTTTTGGTGGACCAGAATGAAAAGAGAAATTGCCAAATATGTATCTGAGTGTGATACATGCCAGAGAGTCAAAGCTAGCCACTTAAAAGCTTCTGGTACACCTCAACCACTACCTATTCCGTCATGGAAATGGGAAGACATTAGTATGGATTTCATTGTTGGTCTTCCTAACACCTCCCAAAAACATGACTCCATATGGGTAATTATCGATAGACTTACTAAAACAGCTCATTTTCTTCCTGTGCATACCACTTACTCTGCTAAGAAGTATGCCGAAATCTATCTGGATCAAATTGTTCGGTTGCATGGTGTTCCAAAGACCATCATCTCTGATCGAGGGCCCCAATTTATTGCACATTTTTGGGAATAATTGCAATCAGCTTTAGGAACTAAACTGATTCAAAGCTCTGCATATCATCCCCAGGCTGATGGACAAACTGAGCGAGTTAACCAAATCCTTGAAGACATGCTCCGAGCTTGTATTATTCATTATGGTACAAGCTGGGACAAGTCCCTTGCTCTGGCTGAATTCTCTTACAACAACAGTTATCAAGCTAGTCTTCAAATGGCTCCCTTTGAAGCGTTATACGGTCGAAGTTGTCGAACTCTTTTGAGTTGGTCTGAGATCGGTGAACGCAAAATCCTCGGACCAGACTTAGTTGTTGAAGCCGAAGATAAGGTTAAAGTTATTCAATCTAATCTTAAAACAGCTCAGTCCAGACAGAAAAGCTATGCAGATAAAAGAAGGAAACCTCTGCAATTTCAAGTAGGAGATTTTGTCTATCTCCGAGTATCTCCTACCAAAGGTGTCCAGCGTTTCGGTATAAAAGGGAAGCTAGCACCCCGATATATCGGACCTTTTGAAATCCTTAATGTTTGTGGCCCAGTGGCTTACAAAATTCGCCTTCCATCTCAATTGGCTGCCATTCACGATGTTTCCATATCTCTCAACTTAAGAAATGTGTCAAAGTACCCATGGAGATCGTTGAGACCTGTGCCATTGAGATTGAACCCGATCTATCTTACATCGAACAACCTATTCGAATCTTGGATACCAAGGAAAGGCTCACCAGAAGAAGGACAGTTAAGATGTATAAAATCTTATGGGATCATCACACCGAAGAAGAAGCAACTTGGGAGACAGAATCTTATCTTCAACGTAATTTTCCAAATTTCCTTCAAGCCAATCCCCAAATCTAATCGTCTGATTCTATTCAGCTCTGGAATCTCGGGATGAGATTCTTTTTAGGGGGGAAGGCTGTAACATTCAGGTAATTAGAAACATAGACACTAAGTTTTAACATAATATATGCATGCTTGTTATGGTGTATGTGAGTAGTACAGATAACCAAGGGTATAATTGTAATTTTGAAACATACAGATCCTTGTGTGTAATTGGGTAAAATAGGAGATAACATTAAAACCCAGGAAAAATATAATATTAAGTGCCAAATTTAAATGACCATAGAGAAGAAAAGTGAAAAAGGTAAGTTAAAAACCTAAGAAAAATAGGCCTTTGTATGAAACTAGGGACCTATGTGTGATTAAGATAAAAATTGAAGGGCCTATATGCAAAGTAGTTGAAGTGTAATAGTAATATTCAGATTTATTTAAGGACTAATATGTAAAAATGCAAGTAATCATGACATTCCAGGAAAATTTGTAAACATACCCAAAATTTGATCAAATTTATTTGGATAAAAACAAAGGTAATTCAAATTCTACCATTATTCAAAAACTTAACATAGAAAGTTGTAAACTTTGAGTTTCTGAACTTGAGCCCTAAAGCAATGTTGTAGAGTTTTGAAAACTCTACAACTTTCATTTTGGGTACTTCCTCATTTGATCTTTATATCAGTGAGAAATTTTAGTTTACCGAGAGGTCCTTGAACTTTCTTAAATTTTCAAACAAGTCCCCTGGACCCTTTCCTTCTCTTCTTTCTCCCCGAGCACGTGCTCTCCCCTGCCCTGCTCTGTTCTGCTCTGCCGCCGGCAGTGCGTCCCCTCCGGCCGCCGCTGTGCAGGGCGTCGCCATCCACCTCCTGCTTCCTCTTCCTCCACGCATCATCCTCTTCCTCTCCCGGTCCTATTCCTCTTCCCTGTTGGCCTCCCGCGCGCGCCACGGCTTCCCCGAGCATCCGCCGGCCGCCACCTCCTCGTCGCCATGGAAAGCTCACCGCAGAGCCTTAACTCTCTGTCTCTCGCACGCAATAGCACCACCTTAACCTCTACGTCCCGTTCCTCTAGAGCCTTTGTCAATTCTCGAGCCCCCGACCCACGTTCCACCGCCGCCTCACTTCTCCTGCTCCGGCAACGCACGGCATCCCCGTGGCAGCCACCACCGAGCATCCTCCGCCCCAATCAACCCTCGTGCAAGCTTTCCCGTTGCTCACTCATGTTCGTCGACCCCCTGTTGCCTTCCAATTGCAATCGGAGCTTCGTCTCCGACGAGCGCCGCCGTCGCCGCCTTCGGCCTCACCGCGGGCAGCACGATTCGAGCATTCCCACACCCCCACGAATCCCTAGCCAGCACCACATCATCACCCCGGAGCTCTACAACCACTTAGTGGAGTCTCTGGTGCCCAGTATTGCCGTCCCGACGCTCGCCAGCGTCTGTCCTCGCCGCCGCCATCCCTGTCTCCGTCGGTCACCCCTAATCCGAAGAATATGCTTCCAATTGACAGCATCACCACCATCCCCACGTCTCACTGATTCTTGCGCGCAAGTTTTCTGCTGGTATTGATCACCGAAGCACCGCTGTCACCGTCGACCCCTCCGCCGCCGCTTCGGGCTCTCGTCGGTATCCCCTCTTCCGACCACCCCAGCCCTCGACACGAGGTGCACCCGAACCGTCGTGAGTTCCTGAGTCTCCTCCTCCCCTCGGACCTCGCCGCCGGCGACCCTCCTCGCCGGAACGTGGCCGTCCCTTTCCCGTTCCCCTTCTGTCTCGAGCCAAGGACCCCGTACTTAGAAGAAATGAAAGCCCAGGGGACTATCTGCAAAGCCCTAGACTCAGATAAATAGTGCTGAAAGGACCCCTTTGTGTTATTTTGATGCAAACTTTGAAATTATGTATCAATTCAAGGAAAAATCATAAAAATACAAATTAAAATTTGTTAGAATCCTATCTTTAAGATCTGCAACTTTACTTAAAGGATGAACTTCAGTTTCTGAATGTTTGGTGCTCTAATTTAAATGTTAAGTGTAATTCGTTATAGGCTTAGAAAACACATAGTAATTGAAAGAAAAATGATAAAAATGTGAAACCAGTTGTGTTACAAGTTTATTTATGCATAAGGCATAATTAACCTTAATGAATTAATATCTATGGTTTTAAATGCTCAAAAATGATGAAAATATTCTAGGGTTCTGTTCTTAAGTAATATAACCTGTCATTAAATTCTCAACCTAGGCTTAGGTGTCAAACAACCAAAATAAGCTTGGACATAGTATAATAGGTCCATAATTTAATATTGACATAGGGTTCATATAAATACTTGGTATAGCAAATGAATAAAGCTTTTTAATATAGTTATTGGAAACCCACCCCAACCTGTTGCCCCATGCCACTAGTTAGATACTTAGTATAATTAACCTTGCTATTTAATGTATCTAGATAAAATAATTAATACTCAATAAATGACTGCCCAGTGCAGAACTAAAAGATACATATAAAAAGTAATTTCTACTTTTCTTTGGATTGCAACTTTATTGTGAAATAACATAAAAGAATATGCATTCTTCAACTTATAGTTTTGCATATCATGTAGACTCGACTACTCTCGCCGATGGTGATTACGAAGTGGTTCTGGAACAAGGAGTAGAACAAGCCGAAGATCCCGGGAACGCCGTCAAAGGTTTAACTGAAGCTCCGAACCAAAGTTCGGACAACTTTGACCCTACCGCTCCCAATCCTACGCAGAAGGCAAGCCTCGGACATAACCCACTATTTTCTTTACACTGCCATTTATATCTATTTATACATTTCTATGCATTAAGTTCTTAAGAGTTACTTGAAACCCTAGTTGCATTTCCCTAGGAACCAATGTATTGAATATTAGCACTTGAGTCCGATTAGCTGCTATGCTAATAGGACCGGTAGAAGTCGGGTGATTCCCTATCACTCGCGCGATATAGGAGTTGTAATGTTTACCTTCCTGTTATCACTATAAGGATGACAGACGGGAGTTTTGTGAGGTATCATAGTTGAGATGATGCCCCGTCTGTGTTGGAGAACTTGCTAAGGCCGCAGCGTGTGGTAGCGGTGGTTAAGCGTTTGAAAGTACTAGCCACATGCCGCGAAATATGGTAAGCGGTAAGCCTAGTAACCAATCGGCCTGAGGAGTGGACATACCCCCCACCACATGTATTTGGTTCTTTTGGTTACTTAGTTCGACGTGTAGGAATACGTGTTGCTGGGCAACCAGGAGTACGGGGTTTGTAGTCGCGCTAGAGATGTACGTCCTGCACTTTGAAAGTGCGTATAGTCCTATAGTCGCTTGTGGTGGCTCTGATCCACGAGTCGGAATGAAAGGCAAACGGTTGCTTCGGAATGACCCTTTGGTGTTCCAAACGTGTGTGTTAGGTTTACCCTTGCAAGGTTTGAAATTCGATTCAAGAATTGTCCGTTTCTCGCGGAGATTGAGGCTGCTTAATCCCTTTGCCACATAGAGTAACAAGAGCAACTTTGTGATTATCAAAGATGATGCTTGGCTAAAGATTTTACCATACTTGAGTAGTTATAGGTGCTTACCTAGACTGGATAATCAACTAGAACCTGAAAGCTAAAAGTTGAAATTAAGGATTTACTCTTTGTTGCTTTTCAGCTGAAAATTCTAACCAAAACCTGAAAAGCCTACATAAGTCTAGGTACATGGCTAAGTATACCATGAGCGGGTAAGACTTGCTGAGTATTAGCATACTCAATCTTGCTTTGTAACTATCTGCTTCAGGTAATCTCCCTGAGGAGCCAGCTTTCATTACACCGTGGCCCTACCCCCTGCCTGATGGTTGGTCCGTGGAGTGGGATCCGTCCCCGGCCAACACAGATTCCGCCGAGTGTCTATTACGCTCATCCCAGATCAACCACGAGACGAGGATGACCA
The DNA here is from genome assembly GCF_002211085.1 of Panicum hallii. Classification (NCBI taxonomy): domain Eukaryota; kingdom Viridiplantae; phylum Streptophyta; class Magnoliopsida; order Poales; family Poaceae; genus Panicum; species Panicum hallii. The sequence goes on along the minus strand of NC_038047.1, from coordinate 25,299,569 downwards.
GCGAGTCGAAGCACTTACGCTCAGCCTTCTAGAGTTTCTTTCGCGAGGCATTCCACCAAGATGCATAGGAACCTTCAACTGGCCCAAGCAGAAGATGCTAATGTAGCAAATGTAGGGATTACATTACATTGTTCTGAAAGCACTAATTTAAAGTACATTGTTCTGAAAGTGCAGTACACAAAACACAGGTCTAGCAGTTTTCTGGTTGACTCAGAACTCCCAGCAAATCCTTGAGGCTTCTAACCACTCTTGCAGGTGGATCAGATGCAGTCCTTTTCTCTTTCTTCTTAGCAGGTGTCTTCTTCTTCTTTGTGGTCTTCTTCTTCTTTGGGATCTTCTTGGTTGGGGGTCTTCTTCTTGTTAGTAGCATCCTTCTTCTTTGGTGGTGCAGTACTGCATTCTCTTGCTTCTCTCTTCCTGCGAGTCAGTTCCCAAAGTTTAGGATTAGAGCAACCAAGAAGCAGAAGATGTACACTAGGAAAATTGTACCTCTTGCAGGGAGTTTTAGGTGGGCAATCATCTTCAGTTGGTTCTGCCAACTTGCAAGTCTTAGAAAAGTGGCCAAATCCTTTGCACCTACTGCATCTAACTTTCTTTTTAGTAGGATTCTTCTCTAGGCAGCCTCTAATCCTTGGCTTTTTGGGCCTTCCTGCTGCTCGATCTCTTCTGTTTAGGTGGGAAGATCTTGTAACCAAGATCAACCTTGGGCCAGTCTGCTCTATCTGGCACGGCTTCAACTTGGACACAGAATAGTAGTCATGCACAAAACTGTATATATGAATGCCTCTGTTTGACAAGATCCAAGCCAATGCATGCTTGCATGGTTTCCCAGTAATTTACCATGCCCTACATGAACACTTTTGGTTCTCAAGATCAACTGTGTGTCTCCTCGTATTGTTCCAGTCATCAAGCAGTGTCACCTCTGCAAATGTATCATCACTTCTTGCCACCTTAACAACTTTCAGATTTCTGCTTACAATCTTGAGTTCTTTCATAACACCAGGCAATATACCATCGCCCATCTCTCTTCCTAGCTTCTTTCTGAGGTACCTTTTTTCCATTATGAGCTCCCTGACACCATCTACTAACTCATGCAGCAACAGGCCCTTGAGAGATTTAATCTGGCTATTGAAGCTTTTAGAAACATTATTGGTTAGATCGTCACATTTAATAGCTTTAGAGAAACCCGCCCTATACCAGATCCTATTATGGTACTCATCAAGGTACTTGATAGCTTCAGGGGCACAATCTGCAATTTTACTCATGTGCCATTTGAACAGACGTTCTGTGTAGCTTCTAGCAACGGGATACATGAAAATGCTTCATGAGGAGAATGCTTCATGAAATTACCATATAGATGCTAGAAAATGCTTCATGAAATTACCATATAGATGCCTCATACACTCTCTGTACTCTGCCTCAGGGAATACAACCCCTACTGCAGTCTCAAGGCCTTTGCAAGCATCTGTGCATATCACAAAGCCACTTGGAGACCCCACAGCTCTATGTACCTGATGCATGAACCATGTCCAGTTCTTCTCTGTTTCTAAGTCAAAAATTGCATATGCAACTGGATACAACTAGTTATGTCCATCTACTGAAGTTGTTGAGGCTATCTGTCCAGTTTATTTACTATTGAGACTAGCTGCGTCTATACAAAGAAAAGGTCTACAACTAGCAAGAAATCCATCTATACATGGCTTCAGAGCTACAAATATCCTTCTGAAGCACATCTTCTTGCCTACTTTCTTGACCTCAATCTCTACAATACTACCTGAGAACTAATCTCGAGCTGTGCTTTCCAGTAGAACAACATTTGAAAACTCTCCTCATATTTACCAGGGATCTGTTGAAGGGCTAGTTTCATACCTGAGTATGCCTTTGAGTATTTCAACTTTATTCCATAATCTCCCTCAACTTTCTCCTTTGCGTCCTTTGGTCTCTTCTCAGGATTTTTCTTAAGCCAATCAATCAGCCTATCAGCCACCCAACCTTGAGTTGCCATCTTCCCTTCCCTAAGTTTGGTAGTAGCACAATTGTGTTCCGCAGGGAGCTTTTTAATCTGCATGTAACAAGATGCTTAAGCTATAGACTATAACTTAAACAGGGGTAAATCATAATAATTGAAGTATAGGGGTAATGTGACACACACACAAGCCAAACTCATAAATAAAGAATAACGAATAAACCAAAGGTTAGTGGGAGCATAGGCATAAAAGAGGTTGTCCTAGTGATATCTACTCAAGCTAGCAAGGGTTATACAATACCTGATTAGAATTAGCATTAAGCAACCAACATACGGGGAGACTGTCCAGTACCGGTCTGCCAGCAACGTGGACAGCACTTTAGACTTGTTGATGCAAAACTCGTGCAGCGACCTTCACGTACTAACACACTGAACCTGGACTAAAGGCGTGCGAGTCAATCTGACCTGTTGATTGACAAGGAAACGAGATGTTAAATTTAGGAGCGAAACGGCTGGTGTACCGAATCTCTCCCATAGGTTGTAACGGCAAAGCTGCCAATACGAGTGAAGACAAACAGCTAGGGAAGCCGATTGTAGTAATGTGAGCAATATAAAAAAGCTACTAAAACGTGACTTAAACAGAGCCCGATAAACAAACGCTCAAAACAGATCTAAATCGGTTATGGAACAATATATTTTAATAGATCCGATCTAGCCGATAGAAGCTATTTTAAGCTAGACCATTGGTAATAAAAACTAAAACTACAAGATTTGAGTTAAAACTTGCAGATCTAGCAGGTATCCATAAATTGTGAATAAATCTAGATAAAACGACAGTAATGCGCCTAAAGTTAAAGTCTAGAAAATATTCGATAAACGCAGAACTTACCAGCAAGCCGGAGGTCGAAGCGATGCAGCCCTGGTAACTCGAAAAACTCGTGGAAAAAGAGAAGATTCGACGAAGTCGCCGAGTATGAAAAGTAGATTGCGAAAAAAGTAGGGTTTTGGTTTATATTGGTGTGTACAAACTTCTTTAGACCACGTAGGTTCGCTATTTATATCCTAGGATACAGACTCCTTGTTGATCACGACAAACACAAAACTTGATGCTAAAGAAATAAACTTTCTAAACAATCTTATCGACCCATGCAAGAGTCAGACTCGATACAAAATCCTAATTGACCACAAAACGCCATAGGCCCAATCCGGCCCAATCGGTAGTAATGTTCAATTGGCAATCGGCTGAACCCCTTGTGCAAAATCGGCCAAGCCTCCAATCGGCAACCCCATCGGCCAGCCCTTATTTATCTCCTCTCAGTCATCTGAATCGGCCGATTTTCCTCCTTCACTCCACAAAGGCCCTCCTACCCTTTCCGACGCCGAACTTGACACGTGCCAAAAAACGGTGTCAACACATGCCCCCCAGTTCCGGAGTAAAATATATTTTTATTTTGAAACTCTTTCTTAATCCATGATTGCTTTCCGAAACCGAGCGTACCTCGAACCCCGCACTTTTCGCAAACAGCGGCTTTGAAATACCATTATGCCCTCTCTAAAGCAAGACTATAAATACTGACCGTCATCTCCTTCCTCTCGCCGGTTCCTCTTCAAGCCAAACTCCATAGATCTGTTCTTGCGTGTGGCGATTTCTCAAGCAACGACCCCTCATTATCAAGCTTGAACAGCGCTTCTTTTCGACAATTCTACAGATGCAATACACATTTCTTCCATGGCTACTCTTGATTCTGTCCCCCAGGTATGATCCGCATCTCTACAGTCCTGTTTCTTCTTCCTCCTTTTTCATTCTGTATTCTCAGAGCGATTTCTTTCATTTTCAGAATCTTAGGCACAATCTCACTATCTCCAGAAGTGACAAACCTGGATTTGTCTGTTTGGGTCCCATGGGTGATCCAGATCCTTCATATTTAATCAACTCAGAAACTAACAGGATCCCTTTCAAATCTAGCCCCATGAATCTAGATGACTGGAACCAAACTTTTAGGTCCTGACCTAGCGTTACCTTCGGATGGAAGAACTGGTACCACAGGATGGCCGCCTGCAAAAGAGCCGATGGGGATCAGTACGACATTGGCCAATGCATTACCCTTTCTTTGTCAAACATGGATAGGAATGAGCCGATGCTCATAGCAGCTTCATATTTCTGGTCTGATGTATTGAATGCCTTCCTTTTCGGCCACGGGCCAATGACACCAACTCTGGCCGATGTAGTGATGCTCACTGGCTTGGATATCACCACTGCCGCTTTGACGCTCAACAAGCGTTCCTTTAGAATAGATTGCAAAAGTATTGGTGGCTGGAAAGGTTACATTTTAAAATATGCCAAGACAGGCAGCATTGACACCAGAGAGCACACCGCTTTCTTAAACATGTGGCTCGAGAAACATGTTTTTTGCGGGAAATCGGCAGGACCTACTACAAATCCTCTTGCCTTAGCTGAAACCCTGTCATCAGGGACTGCGGTTCCTCTAGGGAAGCATCTCCTCAGATCAGTGTATCAGCTACTCCACCAAGTATCTGTTAAATTATCGACCGGAGAACCTATCGGCAATCTAGGTGGTCCTTGGTGGTTCATCAATTTATGGCTCAACTTGCACCTTAAGGCCATTTTGAAATATGATATTAGGAAATTTCAATTTCCAAAAGAGCAACCAGAAGATGCAAAGCCTGAGACTCGCCGATGCACGTCTTTTGGTGAAGCCATGTCAGTCGTCCCAAGTACTCAGTATACCCCAAGCTATATAGCCGATTTCTTCGGGGCCTTCTATAATGGTCTTACCAAAAATGCAATCATTTGGTTTGCCTATCTTGATGATGAAAATCTCTTTGAGCTGCCCTTCAACTTCAACTTCAACACAGCTACAACCGATGAAGTCAGCAAGAAGAATCTTATTGCATCCATCACACATGGAATCCTCCCAGCCGGTTTCTTTGGAGGAAAAGCACATCCAACATAATATGAGTTCTACTACCCATCTATAGCTGCTCGTCAATTGGCTTTTGGTCAAATACCAATTATACTATCTTTCGCTGATGTCATAAAGCCAAGAGAGATATTATCTACCGGCCTGGAACGCAGCCGAGTTCTGAATCTAGCTCTAGTCACCACCAACATTGACTTGGATTCTTGGGGTCTTGTATCTTTCACAACTAAGCCATTCAAGCAATGGTGGTCAGAATATCATCAACACCTCTTCTGTGAAACGGCAACAGTATATTGTCAAAAATTTGACCCCACACACAACGCTTCTTATTAGGTAAAGATCTTATCCTCCGATTGATATTATTTCTTCTTTAATATTTTTTCGCTAATGCCTTTACCCTTTTTTTCTCTCAAGGGAACTAGCATCACCCCTCCGAGTGTAAGCCGGAGCAACAAGCCAATTTGTTATGCACCACCATCAGCTATTTCATCAATCGGCTTCAATGCGCCTTCCCTTAAGGATATTGCTACTGGCAAATTCCAGCAGAAGACCGTCGTTAAGAAGATATCTTGCAAAAAACGCACTCTTGACCCGTCAGATGCATCGGATGAGCATGCAAGAGAAAAGGTTTTAAAAGCGACGTCACCTGCAGAAAACGCATTCCAGGTGCCGATCATCCTTTTCCGAACATGTGCTCAAATTCACATCATTCGAACTAACTCTTTATTTCTGCAGGTCTTATTAGGGGAGAATCCAACTCCTCCGATTGAAACGGTGCAGGATCAGCCGATTGAATCATCGGTAGGGATAGGAACACTTCCACTGGTAATTCTGAATCCCCAACCAGACTTAGCCAAAAATGTGACAAGTCAACCAGAATCGGCTGAAACGACTCAAGGCTAACTTCCTAAGTCAAATGACCCTATCCCTGGAGCATCACTTGAAAGGACTTCAGAAAATGAACCAGTAATCAATCCAGCGCGAAACACCCAAATCATCATATCGGATTCATCGGCAACCACCTCCGATCCAACGCTCTCGAGGTATGACATTTCATTAGTACTTCCAATTTTCCAAACCCTTATTCTGCTCTCTGACGATGAATTCTTTTCTAGGATACTTCTTCCAATATCCAATCGGCTGCAATCCAAGAGTCCAATGTTCCAGCTCCTCTGATTAACACAAACCTTGAAGCACCTCCTGAAGCAAAAACAAATCATCAAGAACCTCCTCCGACGAAATCAAACTGAAAATGGTAGGACTCAGCTCCAACCGGTTTTTTCTCATAACCGATCCCTTTTCCTCGGCTCATAAACTAAGTAATATTTATGCAGGCTCAGAATACCCCAGACAATAGCCTCTTCTCATTCAAAATCGGAGAGCCACCTAAAGAAGATGATGCTCAGTCAACTCTTCTTGCACTTAGTGAACTTCCCAAGGACGCCAAGGCAAAGCTCCAGACTATGCTCATCCTTCTTAATCAAAATATCAAACAACTGGTGCAAGATGCCAGGCTGATTCGGGACTTGTTCCTCAAAATCAGGGGTCATCTTCCAGAAACAGCCATAGAAGCCCTTTTCCCTGCAGCCTATATCAAGAGTCAACAGTTCGAGGTTTTGAAGGCTAAGCAATGACTAGCCAATAGATCTCGTCAAGAGCAAATGGCTAAAGACAATGTCACACCCGATTTATAAGAACATAAATCAAGCAATCATATATGCGCCAGGATCAAGTCACGCATATATACAACAGATTATCAAGATATCACAACACATGCCACGAATAAAAACGTATAAATTATAAAACGAATATCTTTATTACAACTGAATCAAGAATCAGTTCAAGGAATGCGGAAGCGTAAAATGAATACATGAAGAGCTGGGCGCCACAGGGACGTTGACTGGGAGACAAACGCCTAGAAGTCGTCGAAGCCGCTGACGTAGTCCTCCACGTTGCCGGGCACTGAGCAGCAGTCGAAGATATCCGAAAATAGAACAGAAGAGTAGAGAGGCAAGTGTGAGTACAAACTCGTACTCAACAAGTATAACACGAGCATGAGGCTCTAAGGTTAGCTGACTCAACTGCATTAGCTTTTAGTCTTGGCAAATTTTATTAAAGCTAATTACTACAAGTGGATGAATTACCATAAACCCAATTGCATAATAAATTAATCAGTATTAATTAAGAACTACTGAGAACCATCCAAACCAAAACCACCCGGGGAATCTCCCTCGTCAAAGGTTGATAACCCCACTAATCAGACGGAGGATCTGGGCCGCTCATGACTGTGAGCACAGCTGATATATCAGTTTTACACTCTCGAGAGGTTGCACAACTTTACCCACAAGTCGTGGGCTACGCTAGTTGTTCATCACACTTCCTTAGGTGAGATGGCTAGCAAGCACACTACGAGACCGTTACAAAGGATCACATTGGTAAGGTGTAACCGCTAAGGATTCTGGATCAGCGACGATGGGGCCCACCTCCGGGGGTACAAGACACACAGCACAGACCAAGCCGGAGGAGCAGGGACCATTGAAGCTTACCACCCCTCTTGCCCACGCAGGTAAGTTACTCCCGAACCAACACAACCTAATTAGTAAGTCAAGACCGTCCCATTCCAGTCTTGTGGTTGCGCGGTTGTCCCAGGTTGTCGCTCTATGAACCGGTCCTTATGGAGAGTGGCCAACCAAGCACTAAGCACCGTGCTGGCCCCCTAAACCATGTTTCTACCAAAACATCTTTTAAGGGGACGTGAGCCGCTCAAGCACACAGCATAGAGGGCCACTCTCAGAATGAAGTTGCATAAGACCATTAATCAATTTAATTAAAAAGGACCAAGTGTGTTATAGCGCAGCAAGCTAGCACAACTAACCAAAATGCAACCCAAAGGATATATATATAGGATATAAAGTGGCTAGGAAAGTCCTTATAGGCATACAGTATTAAGATGCAGTATGAAATTGTATTTAAAAGTGATAGGAGGTTTATGTTATACTTGCCTTCCTCATACTCTCCCGGCTGCTGCTCGAACTGCTCGGAAGACGGCTGCTCCTGGTACTGCTCCGGTGGCTCGACGTCTATTCACGATCGTAACAGCAATACATGGCCACACATGCACACACATGCAAACAAAATAGCAAAATATAAGAAACAGTACACCAATACATTGGAACAGCACATAAAACTGGCCTAAAACTATTCTACGTGTTATAATGATCGCGTGATACAAAGAACACCTAAAACGGAGCTAAAACGCGAAAACTGCGCTTAAAACAAGATCCAGGGACCTATTTGCGAGAAAAACTGGACTACAGGGGGTTCTGGACGAAAACCAAGGACCTAAACGTAAATAAACCCTAGACGCAAGGGCTAGCTAGCTAAAAACCTCAGGCTGGACCGCGGGCATGAAAACTGGTAAGCTCAGGGGTCTAAACGAGTAAAACAGGACTAAGACGTAAATACTTTTGAACTAAAGGGTACTGCGGGTTGATTCCAAGGAAACTCAGGGGCTCTTTAGCAAAAATTGCCCCGGCTGAAGGGGTACGCGGCTTCCAATAAGGGCGGTTAGATCTAAATCGAACGGTTCGGACGCATTCCGGTTCGGACGGTCCGATCTGAACAGAGGGGTCCGGACGGTCCGATCTGGATCGGACTGGTCCGATCCGATGGGCTCGCGGGGACGGCGGTTATGCACGGCGGCTCGGGCAAAAGGGCAACGCCGGCGAGCGGTGTTCTGGCGCTACGGTTAGCTAATGCCTACGACTTCTGGTGCAAAAGGACCAGGGCGCGAAGGGTAAGCTCACCGAGGGGTTTAGATCGACTGGGGGCGGCGCAGGGGTGCTGGCGACGACGACGGCGGCGGAGCACGGACAGAGATAGGCGGCGCTCGTGGGGAAGACAGCTGCGGGCGCTCTCCGAGTGTCGGGTTTTCCTCGGATCGACCCGTGAAGGTCCTGTGAAGACGTTGAGGGGATCAGGACGACCGGGGAACCATCGGCGGGGAGCAATCGCGGCGGAGGAAAATCTCACCGTCGGCGGTCTCGGGTCGAATTCCGGCCGTTGCTCAGGCCGAAGGCGAGGGTGGGATCCTCGGAATGCTCCCTGGCGGTGGGGCGAAGATGTTGCGGGCCTTGGCCGGGGCTAGGGCGCGGCGGAGCAGCGGGTCCGCGGCGGAGCAGAGGCGCCGAGCGGCGGAGCAGAGTGGTTGCGGTGCCGGGCGTCGATAGCGGCGGCGGGGACTAGGGTTAGGGTTCTGAGGGGCGTGGGGCCGCTACTTGTAGGGCGGCGGCGCTGCCCTGGGCGTGCGGGCCCGGATAAGGAAGCTCGCCGGAGATCTCGGGGGAAGTTGAGCGCCGGGGAAGAAGGAGGAGAGGGGAAAGGGGCCGACAGGTGGGGTCAGGCTGAGGGAATGACTGAGAAAGGAAAGGAACGACTGAGAAAGGAAAGGAATGACTGAGAAAGGAAAGGAATTACTGAGAAAGGAAGGAATGACAGAGAAAGGAAAGGAATGACTGAGAAAGGAAAGGAATTACTGAGAAAGGAAGGAATGACAGAGAAAGGAAAGGAATTACTGAGAAAGGAAAGGAATTACTGAGAAAGGAAGGAATGACAGAGAAAGGAAAGGAATTACTGAGAAAGGAAGGAATTACTGAGAAAGGAAGGAATTACTGAGAAAGGAAGGAATGACTGACCTACTTTCCTGCTTCTTCCCTTTTCTTTATCAACCCAACTCAATTCTATTTGAATTCAACTCAAATTTGAATTCAACTCATGTGCACTCAACCAAAAACAACTTATGCACCAGCATGAATGCACAAACATGTTGAACCTAAAATAAATTTTAATTCTTTGTGTTATAAAATTACTTTAAATGCGAGATAAACTAGGGAAAACCCTGAAAATTTTATTTAAGCCCAAATGAATTCCTTAAAATATGGGGGAAATTACATTAGGGTGTTACAAACCTACCCCCCTTACAGGAATCTCGTCCCGAGATTCGAATAGGCTAGCTAGCAAAGAGATCGGGATATGTCTTTCTCAACTCATCTTCTCGCTCCCAAGTAGCCTCATCCTCCGTGTGATGACTCCACTGAACACGGCACATCTTGATCTTCTTGTTTCTGGTAACTCTCTCAGACGTCTCCAGAATTTTCACCGGATGCTCGATATAGGTCAGATCCTCCTGCACATCTAACCCTTCTATCGGTGCTTGCTCTTCTGGCACCCTCAAGCACTTTTTCAGCTGAGACACGTGAAACACATCGTGCACTCCCGATAGATTGAGTGGTAACTCCAACCGATATGCCACCTCACCTTTCCGTTCCAACACCTTGAACGGACCAATGTATCGAGGAGCTAGCTTCCCTCGTACATTAAACCTGTGGATTCCTCTCATCGGCGAGACCTTCAGATACACATGGTCACCTACTGCAAAGGTCAAATCCCGGCGACGAACATCCGCGTAGCTCTTCTGACGAGTCTGAGCGACCCTCAGATTCTCTCGCACCTGCTGTACCAACTGTTCTGCCTCTTCAACAATATCTGGACCAAATACCTGCCTCTCACCAATCTGATCCCAATACAGCGGAGTTCTGCACTTTCGACCATACAAGGCCTCGAAAGGGGATTTCTTCAGACTGGCCTGATAACTGTTGTTATAAGAAAACTCGGCATATGGCAGGCATTTATCCCAGCTGGTACCATATTGAATAGCACAGGCTCGAAGCATATCCTCCAACACTTGGTTGGTTCTCTCCGTCTGCCCATCTGTCTGAGGATGATAAGCAGTACTGAAGCGCGGCTTCGTATCCAATGAATCATGCAACTGCTCCCAGAACCGTGAAGTGAACTGAGATCCTCGATCAGATATAATCTTCTTTGGAACACCATGCAGACAGACAATCCTGGAGATGTACAACTCTGCGAGTCTAGCACCGGAGTAGGTAGTGTTCACCGGAATGCAGTGAGCAACCTTCGTCAACCGGTCCACGACTACCCATATGGAATTGTACCCTTTCTGAGTACGAGGCAAGCCAACAATGAAGTCCATAGTGATTTCCTCCCATTTCCACTCTGGGATCTTCAACGGCTGCAATAACCCTGCTGGCCTCTGATGCTCTGCCTTGACACGCTGACAAGTGTCATAGATAGCCACGTACTCCGCAACAGAACGCTTCATTCCATACCACCAGAATCGTTCCTTCAGGTCGTAATACATCTTCGTACTGCCTGGATGGATAGAATATGCTGTATCATGAGCCTCACTTAGAATCAACTTCCTGAGGTCATTCACATCCGGCACACATATACGACCCTTGTACCACAGGGTACCCTGATCATCCTCTCTGAAATGAGGAGCCTTGCCAATCTTGAGCAACTCACGAATCTCCTGCAGCTTCTTATCTTCCTTCTGATGCTGCCTGATCTCAGCCTCTAGAGTGGGTTCTGCCTCGAACGACGTACCCGAGGTATGATGCAAGAAACCCAGACTCAACTGCTCAAACTCCTCGCATAACTCCTGAGGCATCTGAAAAGCCACGGCCATGTTAACATAGCTCTTCCTGCTCAGAGCATCTGCTACAACATTAGCCTTGCCCGGATGATAATGAATCTCCAGGTCATAATCCTTGACCAACTCCAGCCATCTTCTCTGCCGCATGTTCAGCTCACTCTGAGTAAAAATATACTTGAGGCTCTTGTGATCGGTGTAAATATCACACCTCTGCCCAAACAAGTAATATCTCCATATCTTCAGAGCATGCACAACTGCGGCTAACTCCAGATCATGAGTGGGATAGTTCAGCTCGTGCCGGCGCAACTGCCGCGAAGCATAAGCTATCACTCTGCCTTCCTGCATCAGAACGCAACCAAGACCATCCCTCGAAGCATCACAATACACTGTGAACCTCTTGCTCTGGTCTGGCAGAGTAAGGACTGGCGCCGTAGTCAACCTCTTCTTCAGCTCCTCGAAGGCCTTCTGACGCTCATCAGTCCAAGAGAAACCCACGTCCTTCTCCAGCAAGGAAGTCAAAGGCTTCGCAATCTTGGAGAAATTCTCAATGAACCTCCGATAATATCCTGCTAAGCCCAGAAAAGAGCGGATCTCCTTCACTGTCTGCGGTACAACCCAGTCAAGCACATCCTTCACCTTTCCGGGGTCCACAGTAATACCTCCCTTGGAGATAACATGACCGAGGAACGGGACCTCGTCAATCCAGAACTCGCACTTGCTGAGCTTGGCATACAGCTTGTGCTCTCTGAGCCTCTGCAACACGAGCCTCAGATGCTTCTCATGCTCCGCTTCTGACTTGGAATATATCAGGATATCATCAATAAATATCACCACAAAGGTGTCTAGATAATCCATGAAAACCTTGTTCATCAGATGCATGAAGAAAGCCGGAGCATTGGTCAAGCCAAAGGACATGACCGTATACTCGTATAGCCCATACTTGCAAGTGAATGCCGTCTTCGGAATATCCTCAGGACGAATCCTCAGCTGATGATAACCCGAACGCAGATCAATCTTCGAGAATACACAAGCACCCTGAAGCTGATCAAAGAGATCCTCAATACGGGGCAATGGATGCTTGTTCTTGATGGTGACTGCATTCAGATCCCGATAATCGACGCACATTCTCTTCGCGCCATCCTTCTTCTCTACGAGCAATACAGGAAAAGCCCAAGGAGAGAAACTACGACGGATATAGCCCTTGGCTAGCAACTCGTCGATGGTCTTCTTAACCTCCTCATGTTCGACAGGAGCCATACGATAGGGCCTCTTAGCAATAGGAGCTGTGCCAGGCAAGAGATCAATAGAAAACTCAATGTCGCGATCAGGCGGCATACCTGGCAAATCATCCGGAAAGACATCCGGGAATTCAGACACCACGCGAATATCATTCGTGGGTCTAGCCTCCATCTGATGAAGAAATCCAGAAGGCTCTGTAGCACCAACAATAACCTCCTGACCATCCGGTGCTGACAGAAGAACAGTCCTTTGAGCACAATCTATCCGGACTCCCCACTTGGCAAGAGTCTCCATTCCGAGGATCACATCAATACCCTTGGAGTCTAACACCATCAGATTCGCACTGAAATCTACCCCCCTTATAGCCACACTGACTCTGGGACAGAAGACATGAGACCTCAACTGCCCTCCCAGTGAAGATACTAACATGCACCTCTTTAACGTGCTAGTAGGAATACCATGATGCTCAACAAAAGGCTGGGTGATGAAAGAATGCGTGGCACCAGTATCAAAAAGAACTGTAGCAGGGTGGGTGTTAACCATGAACGTACCAATAACCACGTTAGGAGCCTCGGCCGCTGACTCGGCCGTCACGTGGTTCACCCTGCCCTGAGCTGGGGCCTTGGGTGGTGCTGCACGACCCTGCTGTCCTGCCTGCGCCTTCCGAGGGCAGACGTTGGCGTAGTGCCCTGGCTCACCGCAGTGGAAGCACACTCGAGGAAGTGCAGCGGCCTGCTGCCCAGGAGGAGGAGTGAGCGCTCCCTGCCTCTGAGCTGGTGGAGCCGGAGGCGCCGGAAGCCTCTGACCCTGTCCCGCCTGTTGCTGCTGCTGAGGACGAGGCGGGTACTGCTGCCGCTGCTGGTACTGCTGGGGCGGCCTCTGCTGCTGCTGTGGTGGATGCTGATAGCGGGGACGAGTGTTGCTACCCGAAGAGGATGGAGCCATCTTCCTCTTCTTATCCTCAATCTCCCGGCGCTTGCGCTCGGTGTTGAGAGCCGCATCAACCAGCTGGTTGAAGTTGTCGAAGCGGTGGTTCAGCAGCGCATACTGGATGTGATCATCCAGTCCCTCCTTGAAGTACTCCTGCTTATCGCTGTCGCGAGCGACGTCAGCAGGGGCGTAGCGGGCAAGCTGAAGGAAATGGTCACGGTACTCCATCACCGTCATCGGTCCCTGAAATAACGGACACAGATAACAAGGGCAGAAATCGCTCAATTTGTCGGGTTTACGAAAAGAGATCAAGGGTAGATCGAAGCTCGAAAGAAATCGCAGAGATTTTCATTCAAATTTACCTGCTTAAGGGCATGGAACTCCTTCTGCTTCATCTTCATAATGCCCTCAGGAATGTGATGGTTCCTGAAGCGCTCACGGAACTGGTCCCACGTGAGAGCATCACGATCCCGAGCTGGGTAGGAGTCCCACCAGTCAAGAGCGGAGCCTCGCAGCTGCCCCGCTGCGTAAAGGACTCGCTCCCGGTCGTCGCACTGAGCAACAACCAACTGGCGCTCCACCGAACGAAGCCAGTCGTCCGTCTGGAGTGGGTCCGTGGCGTGAGAGAAGGTCGGAGGGTGACCTCTCAGGAAATCCGCACGCCTGTCACGGGGCTGAGGCGGCGGAGGAGGCGGTGGCTGAGCATGGATCTGCTGCAGAGCCTGAACGGTATTGTTCAGGGTCGCCATCATCTGCATCTGGAGCTGGAAGAACTGTCCGGGGTCAGTGGTGGAGGCATCGGCAGCGGCTGACCAGTACCCTGGTTGTTCTGCTCCTGCTGGTCAGAACCGGAACCGGTGCGCCTGGTGTTCACCATCTGATTGCAACAAATGAAACTTATAAGAGATAGATAGGGTATAACGTCGGGAAGGAAAACTCTGACAGGATAAAATAGGGAGAAAGGAATGTATGGTTTTACCCCCACGATCTAACTCAATTTTATTACTCAATTCAAGTTTGCGTTAAGATCGATTTGCATCAAGAGATTTACTTCTAATCTATGCAATCAACCAAAAATCCAAATCAAACATTTGCACAATAACAAACAGTCAATATTCACAGCTTAGTTGAGTTTATCACACTACTCGACCAACACACTCGTTCTAGCGTGTTTTCATTGGGACAGCTTAGACTTGTAGCTTATAAGATTGGGCGACTCAGGCCAACGTCTACGGAAAACTCAAGCTACTTCTCAGAAAGGACAGGAGAGATAGCAAATCGAGGGCTTAAGACTCAAGGAATAGAAGCAGAAAAATGATGTTTGGGTTTTGCGGAAGCAGAGCAAGTGAAAAGAAATCTCTAAACTCGACCCATTTCTATCTAGGCTTCGTCCTACAGTCAACACGGCTCTGATACCAATCTGTCACACCCGATTTATAAGAACAGAAATCGAGCAATCATATATGCGCCAGGATCAAGTCACGCATATATACAACAGATTATCAAGATATCACAACACATGCCACGAATAAAAACGTATAAATTATAAAACGAATATCTTTATTACAACTGAATCAAGAATCAGTTCAAGGAATGCGGAAGCGTAAAATGAATACATGAAGAGCTGGGCGCCACAGGGACGTCGACTGGGAGACAAACGCCTAGAAGTCGTCGAAGCCGCTGACGTAGTCCTCCACGTTGCCGGGCACTGAGCAGCAGTCGAAGATATCCGAAAATAGAACAGAAGAGTAGAGAGGCAAGTGTGAGTACAAACTCGTACTCAACAAGTATAACACGAGCATGAGGCTCTAAGGTTAGCTGACTCAACTGCATTAGCTTTTAGTCTTGACAAATTTTATTAAAGCTAATTACTACAAGTGGATGAATTACCATAAACCCAATTGCATAATAAATTAATCAGTATTAATTAAGAACTACTGAGAACCATCCAAACCAAAACCACCCGGGGAATCTCCCTCGTCAAAGGTTGATAACCCCACTAATCAGACGGAGGATCTGGGCCGCTCATGACTGTGAGCACAGCTGATATATCAGTTTTACACTCTCGAGAGGTTGCACAACTTTACCCACAAGTCATGGGCTACGCTAGTTGTTCATCACACTTCCTTAGGTGAGATGGCTAGCAAGCACACTACGAGACCGTTACAAAGGATCACATTGGTAAGGTGTAACCGCTAAGGATTCTGGATCAGCGACGATGGGGCCCACCTCCGGGGGTACAAGACACACAGCACAGACCAAGCCGGAGGATCAGGGACCATTGAAGCTTACCACCCCTCTTGCCCACGCAGGTAAGTTACTCCCGAACCAACACAACCTAATTAGTAAGTCAAGACCGTCCCATTCCAGTCTTGTGGTTGCGCGGTTGTCCCAGGTTGTCGCTCTATGAACCGGTCCTTATGGAGAGTGGCCAACCAAGCACTAAGCACCGTGCTGGCCCCCTAAACCATGTTTCTACCAAAACATCTTTTAAGGGGACGTGAGCCGCTCAAGCACACAGCACAGAGGGCCACTCTCAGAATTAAGTTGCATAAGACCATTAATCAATTTAATTAAAAAGGACCAAGTGTGTTATAGCGCAGCAACCTAGCACAACTAACCAAAATGCAACCCAAAGGATATATATATAGGATATAAAGTGGCTAGGAAAGTCCTTATAGGCATACAGTATTAAGATGCAGTATGAAATTGTATTTAAAAGTGATAGGAGGTTCATGTTATACTTGCCTTCCTCGTACTCTCCCGGCTGCTGCTCGAACTGCTCGGAAGACGGCTGCTCCTGGTACTGCTCCGGTGGCTCGACGTCTATTCACGATCGTAACAGCAATACATGGCCACACATGCACACACATGCAAACAAATAGCAAAATATAAGAAACAGTACACCAATACATTGGAACAGCACATAAAACTGGCCTAAAACTATTCTACGCGTTATAACGATCGCGTGGATACAAAGAACACCTAAAACGGAGCTAAAACGCGAAAACTGCGCTTAAAACAAGATCCAGGGACCTATTTGCGAGAAAAACTGGACTACAGGGGGTTCTGGACGAAAACCAAGGACCTAAACGTAAATAAACCCTAGACGCAAGGGCTAGCTAGCTAAAAACCTCAGGCTGGACCGCGGGCATGAAAACTGGTAAGCTCAGGGGTCTAAACGAGTAAAACAGGACTAAGACGTAAATACTTTTGAACTAAAGGGTACTGCGGGTTGATTCCAAGGAAACTCAGGGGCTCTTTAACAAAAATTGCCCCGGCTGAAGGGGTACGCGGCTTCCAATAAGGGCGGTTAGATCTAAATCGAACGGTTCGGACGCATTCCGGTTCGGACGGTCCGATCTGAACAGAGGGGTCCGGACGGTCCGATCTGGATCGGACTGGTCCGATCCGATGGGCTCGCGGGGACGGCGGTTATGCACGGCGGCTCGGGCAAAAGGGCAACACCGGCGAGCGGTGTTCTGGCGCTACGGTTAGCTAACGCCTACGATTTCTGGTGCAAAAGGACCAGGGCGCGAAGGGGAAGCTCACCGAGGGGTTTAGATCGACTGGGGGCGGCGCAGGGGTGCTGGCGACGACAACGGCGGCGGAGCACGGACAGAGATAGGCGGCGCTCGTGGGGAAGACAGCTGCGGGCGCTCTCCGAGCGTCGGGTTTTCCTCGGATCGACCCGTGAAGGTCCTGTGAAGACGTTGAGGGGATCAGGACGACCGGGGAACCATCGGCGGGGAGCAATCGCGGCGGAGGAAAATCTCACCGTCGGCGGTCTCGGGTCGAATTCCAGCCGTTGCTCAGGCCGAAGGCGAGGGTGGGATCCTCGGAATGCTCCCTGGCGGCGGGGCGAAGATGTTGCGGGCCTTGGCCGGGGCTAGGGCGCGGCGGAGCAGCGGGTCCGCGGCGGAGCAGAGGCGCCGAGCGGCGGAGCAGAGTGGTTGCGGTGCCGGGCATCGATAGCGGCGGCGGGGACTAGGGTTAGGGTTGTGAGGGGCGTGGGGCCGCTACTTGTAGGGCGGCGGCGCTGCCCTGGGCGTGCGGGCCCGGATAAGGAAGCTCGCCGGAGATCTCGGGGGAAGTTGAGCGCCGGGGAAGAAGGAGGAGAGGGGGAAGGGGCCGACAGGTGGGGTCAGGCTGAGGGAATGACTGAGAAAGGAAAGGAATGACTGAGAAAGGAAAGGAATGACTGAGAAAGGAAAGGAATTACTAAGAAAGGAAGGAATGACAGAGAAAGGAAAGGAATGACTGAGAAAGGAAAGGAATTACTGAGAAAGGAAGGAATGACAGAGAAAGGAAAGGAATTACTGAGAAAGGAAAGGAATTACTGAGAAAGGAAGGAATGACAGAGAAAGGAAAGGAATTACTGAGAAAGGAAGGAATTACTGAGAAAGGAAGGAATTACTGAGAAAGGAAGGAATGACTGACCTACTTTCCTGCTTCTTCCCTTTTCTTTATCAACCCAACTCAATTCTATTTGAATTCAACTCAAATTTGAATTCAACTCATGTGCACTCAACCAAAAACAACTTATGCACCAGCATGAATGCATAAACATGTTGAACCTAAAATAAATTTTAATTCTTTGTGTTATAAAATTACTTTAAATGCGAGATAAACTAGGGAAAACCCTGAAAATTTTATTTAAGCCCAAATGAATTCCTTAAAATATGGGGGAAATTACATTAGGGTGTTACAGACAAAGAGTCTCATATAGCTCATGTTGAAGATCTTCGCAGAAGAATCGACACACTACGCCGCTCCCATCCTGCCATCGTAGGAGAAATCGATCAGCTCAAGGCTAGAAAAGCGGATCTAATGAAGGAGTTCAGATTAATCGGAGATGCCATCATTGCTGAAGTAGGAAAACTTGCCGAACTCCCGAACACCATTGATGGACTTGAATAAGAGAAATTGCGGTATGCTCAGCAAGCCAATCAGCTCCACAAGAATATCCAGCCGATTCTTGGATCTATCGACGCCGATCTCAACAAGATAGAGGATGCCGATCAGATTCGTTTGCGTGCAATAGATACAATCCGCGGCCTCTTAAACTTGTAGTTTTAACAACTTTCTTGTGCCGTGCCCATCGAGGCAGAATCATATGGTTGTAAATACTCTGACACTGTCTATATTCGGCCGACTCTTTCTATTTATAGTGCTTTTGGCCGAACGTTGGCATTTGGAACGGTTATGTTTGACCGAATGTTACTCATCCTTCCAATCTCTTCTATAAATACGTGCATCCATTCTCCTCCAAACGGCAAACATAGAACATAACAACCCCTCCATTTTCTTTTCGGCAAACGAATCCTGAAAAATACCAAATTACACCATGGCGTCATCCTCCTCCTCAGTCAATCACGTGAGGGTCACTAGACTATCTTTTCCTCGCCGATTTCATCTTTATTTCACTTTTCCTTTTCTTCTGTAGCCTCCAAACTCAACAACTAATAAGCTTGAAGCAATACTTCAAATCCTTCAATCCAACGAGAGGTTTTCTCAGGCTGACAAAGATCTAATCCAAGCTAATATTGAACAAATCAGATACTACATCCCACCAGATTTGACTTCAGTCCTGGCTTCAATTAATTCTACCTGCCCAAGGTGTCAGAACAATCAGCAGATTCAAGGTCTTGGGCTATTATCCTCTATCCTTCAAGACAAGCTAAGAACCCTAGAGAGCAAAAGGGAAAGTGCCTTGCAGGAGCTGGAGAAGACCTTGAACAAAATTGGCATCACCAAGACGCAATTAGGCAAAGCAATTTCTGAAGAAGAGCGTCAAATCCATCTACAAGCGGTAAAATCAATCCAAGATTTTCTAGACTTGAGGTAATAATAGGGACTCTGAAATCCTGATTGTGATCCTATGCAATTTGTATCAATTATGTATGAGCCAATGATTTTTCCAAACTACACTTGTTTATCGGCTATTTTAATTCTTCTAGCAATCCAAGATCAAATGTAATCCCTCCTTTGTAATTCCATAGATCTAAAGTTCATTGATGTAATTTTTTGCCCTAAGGGCGACACATATCGTGTCGGCCATGTATTCAATCGATGAGAACCAAATCCAATCGGCTAAAAAATCCTCAATGATTTTTACCTTGTTATCTACTTGTGTACCAAAGGCGATTTTAGCAAATCGGCTATAGCTCATCCGATACTTCCATACAAATCAGCTAAGCGTCTACCCATATACTGGGGTAGTACCACTTTAAATACTTTCCAAAATATACGTGTTGCCCGGAGTGCACCGATTTATGCGATACAATCCTTCCCACGTTGGTGACCATTTGCTGAATTTAGGGTCTTCGGATCCAATCGGTAGTATGAGTTTCCAGACCAAATCTCCTTGAGAGAACTCTTTAACCTTCACTTTCTTATCGTACCACCTTGCTATCCTTTTCTTGTTTTCCTCAGTACTGATCAAGGCTCTCAGCCGATATCCCGCAAAATCTTCTAATTCATTTTTCATCAAAGCCGAATAATCATCGGCCGTGAATTGATCTTCAAACGTTGTACACCTTGACCCTATTTTTAATTCCCAAGGCAATACGGCTTCATGTCCATAAACCAAGTGATAAGGAGACAACTTTGTAGACCCATGACAAGCCATACAATAGGTCCTTAATGCTTCATTCAAAGTAGTATGCCAACGTCTTGGTTGTTCCTCAACTTTCCTTTTTACTAACTTGATAACCCCTTTGTTGGCTGCTACGGCTTGACCATTATGTAACATCCTAATTTTCAAATTAGGAAGCTAAATAAATTTTGCTAGATTCTTTTCAGGATCCATAAGGTTTTTATTCAAATTATTTTGATTTTATAGCATTTACCGTGAATTAACAGTAATTTACTTAACCGTAAAAAGAAATATAAGGAAATATAGGTCTTGTGCATTTCATGCCGTGTTACATTGTTTCAATGCTTGTCCTCCATTTGAATTTAAAATTCAAATTCAAATTCAAATGCATTTGAATGAATTTCCTTTTCTCTCTCTTTTTCTCCTCTTAGCCCGCCAAGCCCAGCTCAGCTGGCCTTTTCTTTTTCTCTTCAACCCCGCGCGGCCCAGCCAGCCAAACCGGCGCCCTTCTCCTTCCCTTCCTCTCTCTCACCGCTAGGTGGGCCCCTCCCATCGGGGTCTTCCCTAACCTCGTTCCAGGCTCGGACTCGAGCCCGAGTCCGGCCACGGCACGACGTCGCCCCCGCCCGTGAGGCACCCCGGGCCTGCACGTTGAGGCCCCTCCGCCGCCCTATAAAGCCATCACCCCGCGCCCTCGGTCCCGTCAACCCCGCAGCCACCGCCTCACCTTGCAAACCCTAGCCGCGCAAGCCCGCAGCCGCCGCACCTCGATCGCCTGATGCGCTGCCGCTCCGCCGCTTTCCGCCGTCGAGCAAGTGCCCCAGGAGCTCCACGTTGCCGTAAGGAGTATTGCTGGCCTGTTTTCCCCCTTTTCCCCGCCTTTCCGCTCGCGTAATTCCTCGCCAAAGCTCCATGGCCACATGCCGCAGCCGTGCACCCCTCTTCGGCCCCAGTCTCACCAACCCGAGCCCCTAGATGCATTCCCCGTAGCGTCCGCGTTCTCCTCGTGCAGCCTGCGCTTGAAACCGAGCCTGGACGGCCGTTTTTTGCCAAGTCCGGCGAGTCCGCCGCCGCCCACGCCATTTGCCGTTGTAATATCCAGGTAGTTAGACAACTAGATAGTAAGTTTGGATGTATTGTATGTATGCATGATATGGTGTATACAAGTTGTACAAAGCAATAGGGGTATATTTGTAATTCATGAATTTTATAAGTCTCTATGTGCAATTGTGTAAAAATGCTATTAAATGTCAATTCAAATGACCATAGAGAAGAAAAGTATAAATATTTAAGTTAAAGCTACAAAAAAAAATAGACTTTTGTTGGAAACTAAGGACCTATGCGTAATTAACACAAAGGTATAAGGGTTTACATGTGAAATGGTTAAAAGATAAAAGTAAAACTCAGATTTACTTAAGGGCTAAAATGTAAAAAAGACTAGTAATGATTACTGCAGGCAATCTTGCAAAAAGACCCTAAACATTAAAGCATTTTGTTTGAATTATAACAAAAAGTTTATAAATTGAGTTGTGTTCAAAAGTTTAAAATAAAACTGTATCCTTTGAGATTTTGAACTTGAACTCTAAGGCATTCTTGTAGTATTTGAAATTCTCTACACCTTTGCTTTAGACATTTTTCTCATTAGGATTTTGTAGCAGTGGGAAATTTTAGTTTACAGAGGGGTCCCTGAACTTTTTGAGAAATTGCAAACGGGTCCTTCTGACTCCTGCTTGATTCGTCTTCCTCTGTCCACGCCGCTTCTCCCTCTGCTCTGCTCCTGCCGCCGCCGTTCACCGCCGGCACAACATCCCGAGCGCCACCTCCTGCTGAGCTTTCTTCCACGCGTCGCTCCACAGCCCTACCACCGCTCCTAACCCCCTATGGTGGCCTTCCTACCGAATGCCACGAGGTACTGGCAGTGCCAGCGCTGTTTGAACGCCGGTCTTCTTCAGTTCGCCGCCCGCCGCGTGGAAGGAGTATTGAAGCCCTCAAGCTCTATTTTGTGGGCGCATCAGTACCACTAGGACCTCCTCGACCCATTCCTGCCATCAGCTCGTCATTTCCTCGCCCCTAGCCCCCGGAACGCCGTCGCCATTGCTCCTGTAACACCGGCGAGCTCGACGCCGCCGTGGACCCATCCCTACAGCTATCCTCCGCCCAAACCAACACTACTGGAAGCTTCCCCTTGGTCCCCTGAAGCTATTGGACCAGACCCTCGTCGCCCAGCTTGCCGGTGTGCCGCCGTCGAGGTCTTCCCCGTCGCCGGCCGCCTACTCCACGTGGGCAGACTGCTACGCCACCCTAGAAATCCAACCAAGCACTTCCCCGGGTAGCCCTCGATCTCCTCTAGCTAATCCCCCTCTCTTCCCTCGCCATTGTGACCCGAGATTCACCGGATTTGGCCGGTCAAATGCCGCCGTTCCTCTTTGACCACGGCCAGGGGCTCCATTGGAGAAGACAAGTAAATTGCAGGGGGTTTTGTGCTAAATCTAGGGACTATTCTGTAAAGCTTATTTGAGTTTCCTGCTGTGAACTTTAAAAATGCATAGAAAATAGTAGAAAAATCACAAAAATACGAAACTTGTTGGGTTAGAATCCTTGTGATGAATTCTACAACTTTTATTTCATAACCATGCCATGAAAGTGCATATTTTGTTCTGTATTTTAAATACAAGTAAAGAAATGCTTTAATTGAATCTTATGATCTATAGCCTTGCTGCTGTTAGTTTTTGGAGCATGTATTACATGTGGTGTGAGTAGCCTTGTGTAAAGTTTTGAAGCTCAGATCAGCTCTCTAGCTAGAGTATTTTGCTAACTTTGTTATATGTTCATGAAAGATTCACAAATTAATTTCAAAAGCATCTGTGCATATTTAGGGATGAAATTTCTACCATAACTTGATCTTTATAAGTATGATCCATCATAAAAATTTGAGAATCAGAAACCTAATATAACTTGAGTTATAAATTTCAAGCTTAAATTCAAAGGTATTTCATAAATAATAATTATTATGCATGAAAACTTATGAAACTTTTCTGGAATGCTAGTCTTGAGTAGTTTATGGTATCCTTAAGTTTTGAACCCTAGCTTTAGTGTAAAACTCCAGATATAATTTCATCTTGAAATTTTAATTTTGATCTTGTTTAATTTTGTGGCTTAGTTCCTTTTAGAATAAATTTTCAATAAAACTATAGTAATTAAATCTAATACCAATCTATCTTCAAGTTAGACATATTATTTAATTAAGTGAATTGTTCTAATTATCTATTGAATAAAATATTTAGAGTAATATTACTTCAATTAAACCCACTTAGGATAATTTTCATAAATATTAATTTATTTTTTCCTAATATAAGATTTGCTTAATTAATCCAAAGTTAGCCATAATTAAATAATAAGCTAAGGTTAATTACAATGTTTAGCTAATAAAATAAATGGAGTTTGCTAAGTGTATTTAGTGTTGCTTATGGTAACCAGATATGCTACCTAATGTAGTTAATTGGATGTTTAGGGTAACCCCCCCTGTTGCCTAACGAGACTAGTTAGTTTAGTTAATACTCGATAAATGACTGCCCAGTGCAGGATAGTCAGGTTATGTGCTTCAATGTAATGTTCTTTTGTTTGGATTGCAACTTTATTGTGAAATAACATAAAAGTATATGCATTCCATAACTTGTACCTTTGCATCTCATATAGACTCGACCGCTCTCGCTGACGGAGATTATCAGCTGATTCTGGAACAAGAAGGAGATTATTCTGAAGATCCCGGGAATCTCGTCGCGGATTTCTCTGAAGCCCCGAACCAAGGTTCGGAAGAAAATAATTTGACTAACCCCAGCCCCACCAGCGAAGGCAAGCCCCGGACATAACCCCTACTTTATTACACTGCAAACTATACTATTTATATATGTCTTTATGCATTAGGTTCTTAGGAGTTGTTTGTAAACCTTAGTTGCATAATTCCAGGAACCTATGTATTGAACACTAGAACTTGAGTCCGAATAGCTGCTTTACTTATAGGACCGGTAGAAGTCGAGTGATTTCCTGTCACTCGCGCGATATATAGGAGTTGTAATGTTTACATTCCTGTTATCACTATAAGGATGACGGACGGGAGTTTTGTGAGGTATCATGGTTGAGATGATAACCCGTCTGTGTTGTGGAACTTGATAAGGTCGCAGTGTGTGGTAGCGGTGGTTCAGCGTTTGAAAGTACTAGCCACATGCCGTGAAATATGGTAAGCGGTAAGCCTAGTAACCGATCGGCCCGAGGAGTGGACATACCCCCCACCACATGTATTTGCTTCTTTTGGTTACTTAGTTCGACGTGCAGGAATACGTGTTGCTGGGCAACCAGGAGTACGGGTTTTGTAGTCGCGCTACAGACGTACATCCTGCACTTTGGAAGTGCGTATGGTCCTGCAGTCGCTTGTGGTGGCACTGATCCACGAGTCGGAATGAAAGGCAAACGGTTGCTTCGGAACGACCCTTTGGTGTTCCAAGCATGTGTGTTAGGTTTACCCTTGCAAGGTTTGAAATTCGATTCAGAATCGTCCGTTTCTCGCGGAGATTGAGACTGCTTAATCCCTTTATCACATAGAGTAACAAGAGTAACTTTGTAATTATGAAAGATGATGTTTGATTAAAGATTCTACCCTGTTTGAGTAGTTATAGGTGCTTACCTAGAATGGTTAATCAACTAGAACCTGAAAACTAAAAGTTGAAAATAAGGATCTACTCTTTGTTGCTTTTTAGCTAAAAACTCTACCCAAAACCTAAAAAGTTGCATAAGTCTAGTTATGGGCTAAAGTATACCCAATCCCGGGTAAGCCTTGCTGAGTATTAGTATACTCAGCCTTGCTTTTGTTGATCTACTTCAGGTAATCTCCCTGATGAGCCAGCTTTCATTACACCGTGGCCCTACCCCTTGCCTGATGGTTGGTCCGTGGAGTGGGATCCGTCCCCGGCCAACACAGATTCCGCCAAGTGATATTATGACAGGGCTAACATAATATCTATAATAACGACGTGTACAATGTTTACGCTTTTCAAACTCCGCTGCTTTGACTGAAAACTTAAACCTGTTTTGTAATAGTCTCTCTTCAGTGGGAGCTAATGATACTTTTTATATTTTTGTAATATAACTGCCTGTGGTGTAAAAATATATTGGCATTATATCTCTGGACTCACCTTCGTGTGAGGTACCTTGTTGGATCCTGCGTTCGGTGGTTTATCGGAACGTTACCCGACAGGCCAAAGGATTATACCGTTTGAAGCACGAGGTAGCCCTCAAGAGAGGACTCGCGTACTTGAGCCGGTGTAATTCAGGTTGGTTCTGCCACAGCTGGTATCAGAGCTAACAAGTGTACCCTGGAGATATATTTAGTCTTAAAAATAATTTATAGTATAAAATTTCATTAGTCAAGTATTTGCGAACTACGTTGAATTCGTTAAGGCTTATGTATAGTACGTAAAGCCCTAGGGTAATGTTATAAGGGAATTAGAGGTGGCTGTAATATATATATATATAACTCTAACTTCCAGCATTACTTTTCTGTTGAAACTTAAATTTATGCACAACCCAACCTTACTTTCTGTAACGACATCTTCGATCGTGAGGTAAGAAGGTAAGGATCCTCAGCCAACTGAGGGAGCTTGGCCTTCCTGTCGGTGATGCGAACCGAACGCTGTTTCTCAAGCAGTGGCCTACTTGAGATGCTGCCAATGTACCAACTTTGGTTGACTACATTGGGAGTATATGGTTCGGCGCAGGGTATGGCGATCGCTGTTCATACCCCCGCATTTTGCGGTACCCCCGTGAATACGTTGTTTCGATAACATATATTAACGTTGTCTGTACGGCGGTAACTGTACAGATGCTGTTTCTATAGTGAGCAGTAATGAATGGGGACGCTTTCATGACATGCTGGCATGAAAGGTTCATTGGATATATACATGTATTGTGGTTTTCTGCAGGTACACTAACCACGATTACGAAACTAGGACGGATAGAATTTATCGACTAGTTAACAGAGAGAGACGTATTTATATTGTGCCACCGTAACTAACCACGTAAGACCAAGATTACTTGGCAGTTATTTTTGTTTGTGAGATCGAATAGTGCGTGCATGCATAATACATTAATCAACAAAATGGACCTTTAATTTTGTTGATTTAAGAAATAGGTAACCTGCTGGTATTTCTTAGTTTGGGTGAATAGCAATCTTTAGCTGAGTTCCTTAAGTATTCATCTGATTTTCAGCCTTTGCTGTTATCAGAATCATCTATCTTAATCCATTTACCTTGTGAGCTTTCCGTAGGGTAAATATATCTTACCATTTGCATTGTTGTCGCAGATGGCTGCTCCTTCCAATGCCTTTTGGGATCAGGAAGGACATTTCCACACCAATGCCTTACATTGGGAAGGGTTTCCTCGTCTCTTGTGGGAATCCTTAAGTCTGTTCCATTATACAGAGCCTCCTCAATACAATGGTATAGAATATCGTGAAGAAGGAGTTCCTCGGTGCAGGGTTAAGATGATAATTCCTCAACACCCTTTCCGCTCCTCATGGCATCCCATAGAAGTGGAAGTGGTTGGATATCGTCTGGTTGATACCCTTGAAACTGCTGCCTTGGAGGCTATCAAACTTTTCTGCACTCAGCATCCGGCAGAAGTTGCTGCATATCCTATTGGGTTATTTCCTACCATAGACCCTGGTAATTTGGAATGGGATTTTCGGACAGACCATCTTGGTCATCTGCTAGGAGATCTGGCTGAAGAAACCGTCCGTATCATTACCAGGTTTATGGATGTGCAACATCATTACCAGATGCTACTGCGTCATGGTATGAGTCAGTTAACGAGTGTGGCTCAAAGCCACTATCGGAATGCTGACCATCAGGTGACCCAAATAGAGGAATTACAAGCTTTGGTAACGCAAAAGGATGAAATTATTGCAGCAAGGGATGAAACAATTCTTCATCGGGAAGATCAGATCAATGAGAGTGATCATATTATCACTCAGCGTGACACTGTTATTGAGTTCCTACAGGCACAAATTCATGATCTGATACTTGAAGCTGATGATGCCCAGGCTCACATTGAGGAATTGCAGCAGCAACCGATACTTCCCGCTATACCCATAATACCTGAGGAAGAAGAAGAAGATCCAGAAGAAATTGAGGGTGTTTCAGAGATTGACTCTGAGCATGGGGACCCAGTTCTTAGTCCCTATCACTCTCCCTCTGGCAGTCAGTCGTCTATAGGCAACTTTGACGATTTCTAGTGTCGTAAATCATCGACTAGCTAGATGTAACTTGTGGGGAGTGTAATAACTTAGGTAGTATGTAACTTAGCTAGATCTTATGCCATTTGTTGTAACATAGATGGCCTGAGTAGGGATCTTTCAGATATGTGATGCGGAGAACAATCAGAACCAGTGTTGTAATATAAGTTTCCTATTTTATCATCCTGTTCATTATCCTTATGATTCGGAAATGAGATGATTGAATGGAGTATGTGCATTGTTTATCTAAGTCATATATCTTCTGAAATTGGGAGTAAGGCTATATGGTTAATGATGGACATCTCCTTTGTTTCAGATGGTTGGGGCCACGCGCGGAACCCCGGAAGGTTTCCGGGCAGATCAGGCTAGTGGTTCACAACAACCACCACCACCACCTCCTAACCTTGCCGAAGTTATGGCTCGGCAAACTGAGCTGCTCAATTTGCTGGTTCAAGCACAACAGAACCAGAAACATCAACAGTTCCGCGGAGGCTGTGATGACCGCAATCCTCCCGTGGCCATTTATCAGGACTTCATCAGTACCCAGCCTCCCTTTTTCAGTAAAGCTGAAGAACCCTTGGATGCCGATGCTTGGCTCCATATTATTGAATCGAAGTTTGCTCTATTGACAATACCTTGTGCGGACTCAAGCAAAGCTTCCTTTGCCGCCCAGCAACTCCGTGGTGCTGCTCGGATCTGGTGGGATAATTTCTACGCCATGCAACCTGCAGGGCATGTTATCACCTGGGATGAATTTCGGGCAGCCTTTGGAGCACATTATATTCCGGAGGGATTGCTGGAGCGAAAGTTGAATGAATTCCTGGCTCTTACTCAAGGCGCCAGTACAGTCCTGCAGTACGCACAGAATTTCAATCATCTGTGTCAATATGCGGGATATCATGCGGATAACGATGCCAAGAAACAAGATCGTTTCCGTCGAGGCCTTAATACCAAGCTCAAGGAATGCCTAAATCTTGTGAAGGCAAATACTTTCAGCGAGCTGGTTAATATGGCCTTAACACAAGAAGATTGCATCATAGCACACCATGCTGAGAAGAAGAGGAAGACTCCTACTGGACCCTCGAGTGCTCAATCACCGAGGTATCAGGTTGTTCCCAATACACCGTTCAGAGCACCGCAGCGGAATGCCCCAACTGGTAGATTGGTTTTCAGGCCGCCCCAACAGCAGGGAAGGTATAGACCTCCCGTTCCTCCGCAACAATCACAACCATCTGGCCCATGGCCAAATGTTCAACAAGTGCCACAGAGAGGCAGCAATTATCGCTGTTTCAATTGTGGAAGCGCGGATCATTTCATTAGAGATTGTCCACGGCCTAAGAAACCTAATCCAGGGCAAAGCTCTATTCAGGGTAACAAAAACAAGGGCAAGAAACCGGTGATGCAAGTCCGGCAAGGACGGATTAATTTCACCACTCTGGCAGAACTTCCAGATGGAGCTCCCGTCATGTCGGGTACATTTTCTGTTCACCACAAACCAGTTGTTACTTTATTTGATTCGGGAGCAACACATAGTTTTATTAGTAACAACTGTGGTACCCGACTAGGACTTGATTCTTGTCCTATCCAGGGGTCATATATGATCTCTACCCCTGGAGGAAATATTACCTCCAACCAAGTGAGTAGATATGTGCCAATTCAGTTAGGTAGTAAAGAAATCAAAACTGATTTGGTTTTACTAAGTTTGGAGGGTATTGATATTATACTTGGGACCGATTGGATGACTAAACATCGAGTACGGTTAGACATATCTTCCCGAGTTGTTGAAATTGATTCAACCTACTATGGGATCACCACCCTTTATCTGCCTCAGCCAGAATGTCTGCACCCTTGCACTTATGCTATTATAGATATCAAAGTCAAGGATATTCCTATAGTATGTGAATACCCCGATGTCTTTCCAGACGACTTGCCTGGAATGCCACCAGATAGAGACATCGAGTTCATCATTGAACTTCAACCGGGCACTGCTCCTATTTCAAAGAGGCCGTATCGTATGCCTCCAAATGAATTAGCAGAACTGAAAATCCAGCTCCAAGATCTTCTTAATAAGGGTTATATACGTCCAAGTGCCTCACCTTGGGGTTGTTCTGCTCTCTTTGTCAAAAAGAAAGACAATAGCCTACGGCTATGTGTCGATTATCGCCCACTCAATGCGGTTACTATCAAAAATAAGTATCCTCTTCCCCGCATTGACATCTTGTTCGATCAATTAACCGGAGCTAAGGTCTTCTCTAAGATTGACTTACGCTCTGGGTATCATCAGATCAAGATTAGGCCTTGTGACATTCCAAAAACGGCCTTCTCAACCAGATATGGACTTTATGAATATCTGGTTATGTCATTTGGACTGACTAATGCACCGGCGTATTTCATGTATCTCATGAATTCGGTATTTATGCCGGAACTCGACAAATTCGTCGTGGTCTTCATTGATGACATTCTAATATACTCCAAAACCAAAAAAGACCATGCTAATCATTTACGTGTCGTTCTTCAACGACTACGTGATCATCGCCTTTATGCCAAATTCTCGAAATGTGAATTCTGGCTGGATAGTGTAAAATTTTTGGGACATACTATCTCTAGTGAAGGTATATCGATTGATCCAACCAAAGTCCAGGAGGTCATGGATTGGAAACCTCCAATTTCAGTCCATCAAATCCGAAGTTTCCTTGGATTGGCGGGATATTATCGCCGATTCATTCCAGATTTCTCCAAGATAGCTAAACCCATGACTGAGCTACTTAAGAAAGAAGTTAAGTTCTACTGGGATGATAGGTGTGAGGAAGCATTTCACACCTTGAGAAAACTTCTGACAACTGCCCCAGTACTAGCTCAGCCAAATAATACTCAGCCTTTTGATGTCTATTGCGATGCTTCTAGAACTGGCCTGGGTTGTGTTCTTATGCAAAACAACCGGGTCATTGCTTATGCATCCCGAGCACTTCGGAGCCATGAACAGAACTATCCAACTCATGATCTTGAATTGGCAGCTGTTATTCATGCTCTCAAGATTTGGAGACATCATCTTATGGGCGCTAAGTGTAATATCTACACTGACCATAAGAGCCTCAAGTATATTTTCACTCAAACTGACCTAAATATGAGGCAAAGGCGTTGGTTAGAATTGATTAAAGACTATGACCTTGAGGTACACTACCATCCAGGCAAAGCTAATGTGGTTGCGGATGCCCTTAGCCGCAAAGCACACTGTCATTGTTTATCCATAACAACTTTCAGTGACACTCTTTCCCATCAGATGAGAAAGCTCAATTTAGAGATCATTCCTCAAGGTAGTCTGAATCTGCTACCCATTGAGTCTACTCTTCAAGATAGAATCATCATGTCGCAACTACATGATGAGGGTATTAAAATCATCAAATCAAAGCTATCTCTGGGAGAAGCCAAATATAAATGCTTTCACACCAATCATCAAGGAGTCCTATGGTTCAACAATCGCATTGTTGTACCTAAAAATCATTCACTACGTAGACAAATCCTTGATGAAGCCCATCTATCCAAATTCTCTATTCATCCTGGTAGCACCAAAATGTATCAAGATTTACGACAACATTTTTGGTGGACCAGAATGAAAAGAGAAATTGCCAAATATGTATCTGAGTGTGATACTTGCCAGAGAGTCAAAGCCAGTCATCTTAAGGCATCTGGTACACTTCAGCCATTACCCATTCCGTCATGTAAATGGGAAGACGTTAGCATGGATTTTATTGTCGGTCTTCCCAACACATCTCAAAAGCATGACTCCATATGGGTAATCATTGATAGACTCACAAAAACAGCTCATTTTCTTCCTGTGCATACCACTTACTCTGCTAAGAAGTATGCCGAAGTCTATCTGGATCAAATCGTTCGATTACATGGGGTTCCAAAAACCATTATCTCTGATCGAGGGCCCCAATTTATTGCACGGTTTTGGGAGCAATTGCAATCAGCTCTAGGGACCAAATTGATTCGAAGCTCTGCGTATCATCCCCAGACTGATGGGCAGACTGAGCGAGTTAACCAAATCCTTGAAGACATGCTCTGAGCTTGTATTATTTATTATGGTACAAGTTGGGACAAGTGCCTTGCTCTAGCTGAATTTGCTTACAACAACAGTTATCAAGCTAGTCTTCAGATGGCTCCTTTTGAAGCGTTATATGGTCGCAGATGTCGAACTCCTTTGAGTTGGTCTGAGACCGGTGAACGCAAAATCTTCGGACCAGACCTAGTCGTTGAAGCCAAAGATAAGGTTAAGGTTATTCAATCTAATCTTAAAACCGCTCAGTCCAGACAGAAAAGCTACACAGATAAGAGGAGGAAACCTTTGCAATTTCAAGTAGGAGATTTTGTCTATCTCCGAGTATCTCCTACCAAAGGCATCCAACGTTTCGGCATAAAGGGGAAGTTGGCACCTCGATATGTCGGACCCTTTGAAATTCTTAATGTTTGTGGCCTAGTGGCTTACAAACTTCACCTTCCGTCTCAATTGGCTGCTATTCATGATGTCTTCCATGTCTCTCAACTTAAGAAGTGTATCAAAATACCCACGGAAATTGTTGAGACATGTGCCATTGAGATTGAACCCGATCTATCGTACATCGAACAACCTCTTCGAATTCTGGATACCAAGGAAAGACTCACCAGAAGAAGGGCAGTTAAGATGTACAAAATCTTATTGGATCATCACACCAAAGAAGAAGCAACTTGGGAAACAGAGTCTTATCTTCAACGAAATTTCCCAGACTTCCTTCAAGCCAATCCCCAAATCTAATTATCCATTCCTGTTCAGCTTCGGAATCTCGGGACGAGATTCTTTTTAAGGGGGGAAGGCTGTAATATCCAGGTAGTTAGACAACTAGATAGTAAGTTTGGATGCATTGTATGTATGCATGATATGGTGTATACAAGTTGTACAAAGCAATAGGGGTATATTTGTAATTCATGAATTTTATAAGTCTCTATGTGCAATTGTGTAAAAATGCTATTAAATGTCAATTCAAATGACCATAGAGAAGAAAAGTATAAATATTTAAGTTAAAACTACAAAAAAAAATAGACTTTTGTTGGAAACTAAGGACCTATGTGTAATTAACACAAAGGTATAAGGGTTTACATGTGAAATGGTTAAAAGATAAAAGTAAAACTCAGATTTACTTAAGGGCTAAAATGTAAAAAAGACTAGTAATGATTACTGCAGGCAATCTTGCAAAAAGACCCTAAACATTAAAGCATTTTGTTTGAATTATAACAAAAAGTTTATAAATTGAGTTGTGTTCAAAAGTTTAAAATAAAACTGTATCCTTTGAGATTTTGAACTTGAACTCTAAGGCATTCTTGTAGTATTTGAAATTCTCTACAACTTTGCTTTAGACATTTTTCTCATTAGGATTTTGTAGCAGTGGGAAATTTTAGTTTACAGAGGGGTCCCTGAACTTTTTGGGAAATTGCAAACGGGTCCTTCTGACTCCTGCTTGCTTCGTCTTCCTCTGTCCATGCCGCTTCTCCCTCTGCTCTGCTCCTGCCGCCGCCGTTCACCGCCGGCACAACATCCCAAGCGCCACCTCCTGCTGAGCTTTCTTCCACGCATCGGTCCACAGCCCTACCACCGCTCCTAACCCCCTATGGTGGCCTTCCTACCGAATGCCACGAGGTACTGGCAGTGCCAGTGCCGTTTGAACGCCGGTCTTCTTCAGTTCGCCACCCGCCGCGTGGAAGGAGTATTGAAGCCCACGAGCTCTATTTTGTGGGCGCATCAGTACCACTAGGACCTCCTCGACCCATTCCTGCCATCAGCTCGTCATTTCCTCGCCCCTAGCCCCCAGAACGCCGTCGCCATTGCTCCTGTAACACCGGCGAGCTCGACGCCGCCGTGGACCCATCCCTACAGCTCTCCTCTGCCCAAACCAACACTATTGGAAGCTTCCCCTTGGTCCCCTGAAGCTATTGGACCAGACCCTCATCGCCCAGCTTGCCGGTGTGCCGCCGTCGAGGTCTTCCCCATCGCCGGCCGCCTACTCCACGTGGGCAGACTGCTACGCCACCCTAGAAATCCAACCAAGCACTTCCCCGGGTAGCCCTCGATCTCCTCTAGCTAATCCCCCTCTCTTCCCTCGCCATTGTGACCCGAGATTCACCGGATTTGGCCGGTCAAATGCCGCCGTTCCTCTTTGACCACGGCCAGGGGCTCCATTGGAGAAGACAAGTAAATTGCAGGGGGTTTTGTGCTAAATCTAGGGACTATTCTGTAAAGCTTATTTGAGTTTCCTGCTGTGAACTTTAAAAATGCATAGAAAACAGTAGATAAATCACAAAAATACGAAACTTGTTGGGTTAGAATCCTTGTGATGAATTCTACAACTTTTATTTCATAACCATGCCATGAAAGTGCATATTTTGTTCTGTATTTTAAATACAAGTAAAGAAATGCTTTAATTGAATCTTATGATCTATAGCCTTGCTGCTGTTAGTTTTTGGAGCATGTATTACATGTGGTGTGAGTAGCCTTGTGTAAAGTTTTGAAGCTCAGATCAGCTCTCTAGCTAGAGTATTTTGCTAACTTTGTTATATGTTCATGAAAGATTCGCAAATTAATTTCAAAAGCATCTGTGCATATTTAGGGATGAAATTTCTACCATAACTTGATCTTTATAAGTATGATCCATCATAAAAATTTGAGAATCAGAAACCTAATATAACTTGAGTTATTAATTTCAAGCTTAAATTCAAAGGTATTTCATAAATAATAATTATTATGCATGAAAACTTATGAAACTTTTCTGGAATGCTAGTCTTGAGTAGTTTATGGTATCCTTAAGTTTTGAACCGTAGCTTTAGTGTAAAACTCTAGATATAATTTCATCTTGAAATTTTAATCTTGATCTTGTTTAATTTTGTGGCTTAGTTCCTTTTAGAATAAATTTTCAATAAAACTATAGTAATTAAATCTAATACCAATCTATCTTCAAGTTAGACATATTATTTAATTAAGTGAATTGTTCTAATTATCTATTGAATAAAATATTTAGAGTAATATTATTTTAATTAAACCCACTTAGGATAATTTTCATAAATATTAATTTATTTTTTCCTAATATAAGATTTGCTTAATTAATCCAAAGTTAGCCATAATTAAATAATAACCTAAGGTTAATTACAATGTTTAGCTAATAAAATAAATGGAGTTTGCTAAGTGTATTTAGTGTTGCTTATGGTAACCAGATATGCTACCTAATGTAGTTAATTGGATGTTTAGGGTAACCCCCCCCTGTTGCCTAACGAGACTAGTTAGTTTAGTTAATACTCGATAAATGACTGCCCAGTGCAGGATAGTCAGGTTATGTGCTTCAATGTAATGTTCTTTTGTTTGGATTGCAACTTTATTGTGAAATAACATAAAAGTATATGCATTCCATAACTTGTACCTTTGCATCTCATATAGACTCGACCGCTCTCGTTGACGGAGATTATCAGCTGATTCTGGAACAAGAAGGAGATTATTCTGAAGACCCCGGGAATCTCGTCGCGGATTTCTCTGAAGCCCCGAACCAAGGTTCGGAAGAAAATAATTTGACTAACCCCAGCCCCACCAGCGAAGGCAAGCCCCGGACATAACCCCTACTTTATTACACTGCAAACTATACTATTTATATATGTCTTTATGCATTAGGTTCTTAGGAGTTGTTTGTAAACCTTAGTTGCATAATTCCAGGAACCTATGTATTGAACACTAGAACTTGAGTCCGAATAGCTGCTTTACTTATAGGACCGGTAGAAGTCGAGTGATTTCCTGTCACTCGCGCGATATATAGGAGTTGTAATGTTTACATTCCTGTTATCACTATAAGGATGACGGACGGGAGTTTTGTGAGGTATCATGGTTGAGATGATAACCCGTCTGTGTTGTGGAACTTGATAAGGTCGCAGTGTGTGGTAGCGGTGGTTCAGCGTTTGAAAGTACTAGCCACATGCCGTGAAATATGGTAAGTGGTAAGCCTAGTAACCGATCGGCCCGAGGAGTGGACATACCCCCCACCACATGTATTTGCTTCTTTTGGTTACTTAGTTCGACGTGCAGGAATACGTGTTGCTGGGCAACCAGGAGTACGGGTTTTGTAGTCGCGCTACAGACGTACATCCTGCACTTTGGAAGTGCGTATGGTCCTGCAGTCGCTTGTGGTGGCACTGATCCACGAGTCGGAATTGTGATATCCAGGTAGTTAGACAATTAGATACTAAGTTTGGGTATATAATATGTAAGCATGTTATAGTGTATACAAGTTGTACAAAGCAATAAGGGTATATTTGTAAATTATGAGTTTTATAACTTCTCATGTGCAAGTATGTGAAAATGTTCTTAAGTGTCAAATTTCAGATGGCTATAGAAAAGAAAAGATCAAAAGTTAAATAAACACTAAGGGGAATAGACTTTATATGAAATTAAGGACCTTTATGTAATTAATACAAAGATATAAGGACTTACATGTGAAATGGTAAAAAGATAAAAGTAAAACTTAGTTTTACCTAAGGACTAAAGTGTAAAAAGAGCTAGTCATGATTACTGCAGAAAAACTTACCAAGAGACCCCAAACATTAGAGCATTTTGTTTAAATTAACACATAAAGTTTATAATTTAAGTTGTGTTCAAAATTTCAAAATAAAATAGTACCCTTTGAGATTTTGAACTCGAGCTCTAAAGCATTCTTATAGGATTTGAAATTCTCTACAACTTTGCTTTAGACATTTTTCTCATTAGGATTTTGTATCAATGGGAAATTTTAGTTTACAGAGGAATTCCTGGAGTTTTTGGAAATCACAGACTAGTCCTTCTGACTCCAGTCTGCTTCTTCCTCCTCTGACCGCGCCGCTTCCCCCTTCTGCTCTGCTCCTGTCGCCGCCGTTCACCGCCGGCACAGCTTCCCGAGTGCCACCACCAGCTGCAGCACACATCCACGCGTCATCTCCCCTCCGTTCCGGCCGCTTCCCTCTCCCTTCCTGGCTGCACGCGCGCGCGCTACGACATCCCCGAGCTTCCTCCGGCCGCCACCTCCTCGCTGTCGTGGAACGCTCACCACAGAGCCTTAACCTTCTCCCTCTCGCGCGCAACAGCACCACTTCAACACACACGGCCTATTCTGTTACTTCCAGAGCCCAATTTCGAGCGCCCGAGCTGCATTCCGCCGCCGCCGTCCCCTTCCACTCCGGCCGCGCACGGCACGCCCGTGGGCAGCCCACACCGGATCTCCTCCGCCTCAACCAACACCGGCACAAGCTTTTCCGTAGTCTCCTGGTGCTCCTCGACCACTCGTGGCCCTCCAATTTCCATTGAAAACTCGTCGCCGACGATCACCATCCGCCGCCGCCCTCGGCCTCACCGTGGGCAGCACCACTCAAGCAGTCCCGAGCCACCACATCACCATAAACAGCACCACATCATCACCCTGAAGCTGTTCGACCCATCCATTGACCCTCTGGTGCATCACAGTGCCTCCCCGACGCTCGCCGGCGTTCTTCTTCATCGCCGCCGCCTCGGTCCCCGTCGGTCTCCTTTAATCCAGCACGACTTCTTCCAATTGATAGTACCTACACCTTCCCTGTGTCTCACTGAAGCTTTTGCACAGGTCGGTTGCCAACGTTCGCCACCGGAGCTCCGCCGTCACCTCGGGCTCAAGTCGAACCCCACTGTTCCGGCCATCCCCGTCCACGACACGTAGTGCAACTAGACCACAGTAAGACCCTGAGCTTTTCCCTGCCCTTGGACCTCACCGCCGGTGATCACCGTCGCCGGAACACGACCGCCCCCGCCTTGCTCTGTTCTGGTTCACAGCCAAGGACCTCGGGTTAGAAGGAAAAGAAACCCAGGGGGTTAAGTGCATAGCCTAAGACTCAGAGAAATAGTAACCAAGGACCTCTTTGTGTAAATTAGGCTGTCAACTTAGAAATTCTGTATCTATTCGAGGAAAAATCATAAAAATCCAAACTAAATTTTGTTGGAATCCTTAAGTCAAATTCGACTACTTTTGTTTAGGAAGTTTGAGCAGTAGGTGTATATTTTCTGATGTAGATTAAATATTAGAAAATAAGTGTTTTAATTGTATCTCATGTTGTAGGCATGTGTTAAAGCTAAAATTTGAATCACAGATTGTAGGTGCTATGTATAGCTCTGTGTAAAAAGTTCGAGTACTTTACTGTTCATTTGCTTAGGTTTCGAGTACTTTTTGTTATATGTTGATAAAAGTTACTTAATTTAATTCCAAATGTGTCCCTTCATATTTAGGGCTGAAAAATTTATCTTAGCTTTGTTACAACAGGAGTAATTTAAGATAAAAATTTGAGAAACAGAAACCTAATATAACTTGAGTTATAAATTTCAAACTTAAATTCAAGGTAATTCATAAGTAAAATTGTTATGCATGAAAAAAAATATGTTATGGTTCTGTTTTGTATTATTGCAACATATTATTAAGTTTTCAACTAGGAATTAGATGTTAAATAAATTGGATATAATATAATTGATTTATAATGTAATAGTAACTTAAAGTTCATATAAATAATTAGTGAGGTTAATTTATAAAGCTCTTTAATATAAATATTAAGAACCACCCCACTTGTTGCTTCATACTACTAGTTAGTTAATTAATGTAATTCACCCTGTTGTTTAAATGGATTTAGATAAAACATATAATACTCGATAAATGATTGCCCAGTACAGGGTAACTAAGTTATCTATCGAAATATAACATCCTTTACATGGAATTGCAACTTTATCGTGACGTGAAATACAAATGTATGCATCCATTAAACTTCATCTTGCATATCATGTAGACTCGACCACTCTCGCTGACGGGGACTATCAGCTGATTCCGGATCAAGAAGAAGTTTATTCTGAAGACCCCGGGAATCTCGTCGCGGATTTCTCTGAAGCCCCGAACCAAGGTTCGGAAGAAAATAGTTTGACTAACCCCAACCCTACCAACGAAGGCAAGCCCCGGACATAACCCCTACTTTATTACACTGCAACCTATACTATTTACGTATATCTCTATGCATTAAGTTCTTAGGAATTGTTTGGAAACTTTAGTTGCATAACTCCAGGTACCTATGTATTGAACACTAGAACTTGAGTCCGATTAGCTGCTCTGCTTGTAGGACCGGTAGAAGTCGAGTGATTTCCTGTCACTCGCGCGATATAGGAATTGAAATGTTTACATTCCTGTTATCACTATAAGGATACCGGACGGGTATTTATGAAGTATCATGGTCAAGATGATACCCGTCTGTGTTGATAAATTTGATAAGGTCGCAGTGTGTGGTAGCGGTGGTTAAGCGTTTGAAAGTACTAGCCACATGCCGTGAAATATGGTAAGCGGTAAGCTTAGTAACCGATCGGCCCGAGGAGTGGACATACCCCCCACCACATGTATTTGCTTCTTTGGGTTACTTTGTTCGACGTGTAGGCATACGTGTTGCTGGGCAACCAGGAGTACGGGTTTTGTAGTCGCGCTACAGACGTACGTCCTGCACTTTGGAAGTGCGTATGACCTGCAGTCGCTTGTGGTGGATCTGATCCACGAGTCGGAATGAAAGGTAAACGGTTGCTTCGGAACGACCCTGTGGTGTTCCAAGCGTGTGTGTTAGGTTTACCTTGCAAGGGTTGAATCTCGATTCAGAATCGTCCGCCTCTCACGATGTATGAGACTGCTTATTCCCTTTACCACATAGAGTAACAAGAGTAATTATGTGATTATCTAAGATGATGTTTGAATAAAGATTCTACCATGTTTGACTAGTTATAGGTGCTTACCTAGAATGGTTAATCAACTAGAATCTGAAAGTTAAAAGCTGAAATTAAGGATCTACTCTTTGATGCTTTTCAGCTGAAAACCCTACCCAAAGCTAAAAGCCATCATGAGTCTAGTTATGGGCTAAGGTATACCCAATTCCGGGTAAGTCTTGCTGAGTATTAGTATACTCAGCCTTGCTTTTGTTGATTTAATCCAGGTAATCTCCCTGATGAGCCAGCTTTCATTACTCCGTGGCCCTACCCTTTGCCTGATGGTTGGTCCGTGGAATGGGATCCGTCCCCGGCCAACACTGATTCCGCCGAGTGATATTATGCCAGAGCTAGCATAATATCTGTAATGACGACGTGTATAATAACTACGCTTTTCAAATTCCGCTGCTTTGACTGAAAACTACAACCTGTCTTGTAATAATCTCTCCTCTGTGGGAGCTAATAATGATTTGTATATTTTTGAAATGTAACTGCCTGTGGTGTAAGATATTTTGGCATTGTATCTCTGGACTCACCTTCGTGTGAGGTACCTTGTTGGATCCTGAGTTCGGTGGTTTATCGGGACGTTACCCGACAGACCAATAGTTTTATACCGTTTGAAGTACGAGGTAGCCCTTCGGTAAGGACTCGCGTACTTGAGCCGGTGTAATTCAGGTTGGTTCTGCCACAGCTGGTATCAGAGCTAACAAGTGTACTCTGGAGATATAATTAGCCTTAAAAAGTAATTTTTAGTATAAAATTTCATTAATCAATTATTTGCAAAATAACGATGGTTTGTTAAGGATTATGTATAGTACGTAAGCCCTAGGGTAATGCTAATATGGGAATTAAAGGTGGCTGAATATATATATAATTCTGACTTCCAGCATTACTTTTCAGTTGAAACTTAATTTCTTGCACAATTCAACCTTACTTTCTGTAACGACATCTTCGATCGTGAGGTAAGAAGGTAAGGATCCTCAGCCAACTGAGGGAGCTTGGCCTTCCTGTCGGTGATGCGAACCGAACGCTGTTTCTCAAGCAGTGGCCTACTTGAGATGCTGCCAATGTATCAATTTCGGTTGATTACATTGGGAGTATATGGTTCGGCGCAGGGTATGGCGATCGCTGTTCATACCCCCGCATTTTGCGGTACCCCCCGTGAATACGTTATCTCGATAACGTATGTTAACGTTGTCTGTACGGCGGTAATTGTACAGATGCTGTTTCTATAGTGAACAGTAATGAATGGGGACGCTTTCATGACATGCTGGCATGAAAGGTTCATTGGATATATATATGCATTGTGGTTTTCTGCAGGTACACTAACCACGATTCCGAAACTAGGACGGATAGGACCTATCGACTAGTTAATAGTGAGAGACGTATTTATATTGTGCCACCGTAACTAACCACGTAAGACCAAGATTACTTGGCAGTTATTTTTGGTTGTAAGATCGCGTAGTGCGTGCATGCATAACACACTAATCAACAAAACGAATGTTTAAATTCGATACTTTCTAAGAAATAAATAATATATTGGTATCTCTTAATGGGGGTAGATAGCAATCTTTAAGCTCTTAGGCATTCATCTGATTTCCAGCCTTTGCTGTTATCAGAATCATCTATCTTAATCCATTTACCTTGTGAGCTTTCCGCAGGGTAAACATATCTTACCATTTGCATTATTGTCGCAGATGGCTACTCCTGCTAATACCTTTTGGGATCAGGAGGGGCACTTTCACACCAATGGTTTACATTGGGAAGGGTTTCCTCGTCTTTTGTGGGAATCCTTGAGTATGTTCCACTATACAGAGCCTCCTCTATATGATGGGGTGGAGTATATTGAAGAAGGAGTTTCCCGCTGCAGGGTTAAGATGATAATTCCTCAACACCCTTTCCGCTCCTTATGGCCTCCCATAGAAGTGGAAGTGGTTGGATATCGTCTAGTGGATACTCTTGAAACTGCTGCTTTAGAAGCTATCAAACTCTTCTGCAATCAACATCCGATTGAAGTTGCTGCATATCCTATTGGGTTATTTCCTACCATAGACCCGGGTAATTCGGACTGGGATTTTCGGACAGACCATCATGGTCATCTGCTAGGAGATCTGGCTGAAGAAACCGTCCGTATTGTTACCAGGTTTATGGATGTGCAATACCATTACCAGATGCTACTGCGTCATGGGGTGAGTCAGATAACTGGTGTGGCTCAAAGTCACTATCGGAATGCTGACCATCAGGTGACCCAAATAGAAGAATTACAAGCTTTGGTGACTCAGAAGGATGAAATTATTGCAGCAAGAGATGAGACAATCCTCCATCGTGAAGATCAGATCAATGAGAGTGATCATATTATCACTCAGCGTGACACTGTTATTGAGTTTCTACAAGCACAAATTCATGATCTGATACTTGTGGCTGATGATGCCCAGGCTCACATTGAGGAATTGCAGCAGCAACCGATACTTCCCGCTATACCCATAGTACCTGAAGAAGAAGAAGAAGACCCAGAAGAGATTGAGGGTGTTTCAGAGATTGACTCTGAGCATGGGGATCCAGTTCTTAGTCCCTATCACTCTTCTTCTGGCAGTCAATCTTCTGTAGGCAACTTCGACGATTTTTAGTTTAGCAAATCGTCGACTATCTAGATGTAACCTATGGGGAGTGTAAAAGCTTAAGGAGTATGTAACTTAGCTAGATCTCATGCCAATTGTTGTAACATAGATGGCCTGCGTAGAGATCTTTCGGATGTACGATGCGGAAAACAAAAGAACAAATATTGTAATATAAGTTTCCTGTTTTATCATCCTGTTCATTATCCTTATGATTCTGAAATGAGATGATTGAATGGAGTATGTGCTTTGTTAATATCTTCTGAAATTGGGAGTAAGGCTATATTGTTAATGATGGACATCTCCTTTGTTTCAGATGGTTGGAGCCACACGTGGAACCCCAGAAGGTTTCCGGGCTGATCAGGCCAGCGGTTCCCAACAACCGCCACCACCTCCTCCCAACCTTGCCGAAGTCATGGCTCGGCAAACGGAGCTGCTCAACCTGCTGGTACAAGCCCAGCAAAACCAGCAGCATCAATTCCGAGGAGGCCGTGATGATCGCAATCCTCCTGTGGCTAGTTACCAAGATTTCCTCAGTACCCAACCGCCTTTCTTCAGTAAGGCCGAGGAACCATTGGATGCCGATGCCTGGCTCCACATCATTGAATCGAAGTTCGCTCTCCTGACCATACCTTGTGCGGATTCTAGCAAGGCTTCCTTTGCTGCTCAACAACTTCGTGGTGCTGCTAGAATCTGGTGGGACAATTTTTATGCCATGCAACCTGCAGGGCATGTCATCACATGGGATGAATTCCGGGTCGCTTTCAGAGCGCACTATATTCCCGCAGGATTATTGGAGCGAAAGCTTAACGAGTTCCTGGCTCTTACACAAGGTGCCAACACAGTTCTGCAGTACGCACAGAATTTCAATCATCTGTGCCAGTATGCAGGGTATCATGCAGATAATGATACCAAGAAACAAGACCGCTTCCGTCGAGGCCTTAACACCAAACTCAAGGAACGCCTGAACCTTGTGAAGGCAAATACTTTCAGTGAGTTGGTTAACATGGCCTTAACTCAGGAAGACTGCATTGTGGCGCATTATGCCGAGAAGAAGCGGAAGAACCCTGCTGGACCCTCGAGTGCTCAACCACCGAGGTATCGGGTTGTTCCCAATACGCCGCCCAGAGCACCACAGCGCAATGCCCCAACGGGTAGATTGGTTTTTAGGCCGCCTCAACAGCAAGGAAGGTTTAGACCTCCTGTGCCCCCGCAACAAGCACAACAATTTGGCCAACGGCCAAATATTCAACAAGTGCCACAGAAAGGCAGCAACTATCGCTGCTACAATTGCGGAAGTGCGGACCATTTCATCCGAGATTGTCCGCGGCCCAAGAAGCCTAATCCCGGGCAAAGCTCTACTCAGGGGAACCAGAACAAGGGCAAGAAGCCGGTGATGCAAGTTCGTCAAGGACGGATTAACTTCACCACTCTGGCAGAACTTCTAGATGGAGCTCCCGTCATGTCGGGTACATTTTCTATTTACCATAAGCCAGTTGTTACTTTATTTGATTCCGGAGCAACACATAGCTTTATTAGTAACAACTGTGGTACCCGGCTAGGACTTGAATCTTGTTCTATCCAGGGGTCATATATGATCTCTACCCCTGGAGGAAAAATCACCTCCAACCAAATGAGTAGATATGTGCCAATTCAATTAGGTAGTATAGAAATCAAAACTGATTTGGTTTTACTAAGTTTGGAGGGTATTGATATTATACTTGGGACAGACTGGATGACTAAACATCGAGTCCGGCTAGATATTTCTTCCCGAGTTGTTGAAATTGATTCACCATACTATGGGATTACCACCCTTTATTTGCCTCAGCCAGAATGTCTACACCCCTGCACTTATGCTATCACAGATATTCAAGTTAAGAATATCCCTATAGTATGTGAATATCCTGATGTCTTTCCAGACGATTTGCCTGGAATGCCACCAGATAGAGACATTGAGTTCATCATTGAACTTCAACCTGGCACTGCACCTATTTCAAAAAGGCCGTATCGCATGCCTCCAAATGAATTAGCGGAATTAAAAATTCAGCTCCAAGATCTTCTTGATAAAGGTTATATACGCCCCAGTGCTTCACCTTGGGGTTGTTCTGCTCTTTTTGTCAAGAAGAAAGATGATAGTCTAAGGCTATGTGTCGACTACCGTCCACTCAATGCGGTTACCATCAAAAATAAGTATCCCCTTCCCCGCATTGATATCTTGTTCGATCAATTAGCTGGAGCAAAGGTCTTTTCTAAGATTGATTTACGCTCCGGTTATCATCAGATCAAGATTAGGCCTAGTGACATTCCAAAAACGGCCTTCTCAACCAGATATGGACTTTATGAATATCTGGTTATGTCGTTTGGACTTACAAATGCACCGGCATATTTCATGTATCTCATGAATTCCGTATTTATGCCGGAGCTTGACAAATTCGTTGTGGTCTTCATCGATGATATTCTGATCTACTCCAAAACCAAAGAAGACCATGCTAATCATTTACATGTCGTTCTTCAACGACTACGGGATCATCGCCTTTATGCCAAATTTTCAAAATGTGAATTCTGGCTGGATAGTGTGAAATTTTTGGGACATACTATTTCTAGTCAAGGCATATCGGTTGATCCAACCAAAGTTCAAGAAGTTATGGACTGGAACCCTCCCACTTCAGTCCATCAAATACGAAGTTTCCTTGGATTGGCAGGATATTATCGCCGATTCATTCCAGACTTCTCCAAGATAGCTAAACCCATGACTGAGCTACTTAAGAAAGAAGTTAAGTTCCGTTGGGATGATAGGTGTGAGGAAGCATTTCACACCTTGAGAAAACTTCTGACAACCGCTCCAGTACTAGCTCAGCCAGATAGTACGCAGCCTTTTGATGTCTATTGTGATGCTTCGGGAATTGGCCTTGGTTGTGTCCTTATGCAAAACAACCGGGTTATTGCTTATGCATCCCGAGCACTTCGGACTCATGAACAAAATTATCCAACACATGATCTTGAATTGGCAGCAGTTATCCATGCTCTCAAGAT
Organism: Panicum hallii; assembly: GCF_002211085.1. Classification (NCBI taxonomy): domain Eukaryota; kingdom Viridiplantae; phylum Streptophyta; class Magnoliopsida; order Poales; family Poaceae; genus Panicum; species Panicum hallii. Next base: position 25,254,653 of record NC_038047.1, on the reverse strand, counting down.
CTGGAGACATCATCTTATGGGGGCTAAGTGTAACATTTACACTGACCATAAGAGCCTCAAGTATATTTTCACTCAAGCTGATCTAAATATGAGGCAAAGGCGTTGGTTGGAGTTAATCAAAGATTATGACCTTGAGGTACACTATCATCCGGGCAAAGCTAATGTAGTTGCGGATGCACTTAGCCGCAAGTCACATTGTCACTGCTTAACCATATCCACCTTGAATGACACTCTTTGCCATCAAATGAGAAGACTCAATCTTGAGATTATTCCCCAAGGAAGTTTAAACTTGATCTCCGTTGAGTCTACTCTGCGGGATAAAATCGTCATGTCGCAGCTACATGATGAGGGTGTCAAAATTATCAAATCCAAGCTATCCCAGGGAGAAGCTAAATATCAGTGTTTTCACACTGATCATCAAGGAGTCCTATGGTTCAACGATCGGATTGTTGTGCCTAAGGATCATCAACTTCGTAAGCAAATCCTCGATGAAGCACATTTGTCCAAATTCTCTATTCATCCTGGTAGCACCAAGATGTATCAAGATCTTCGGCAACATTTTTGGTGGACCCGAATGAAGAGAGAAATTGCCAAATATGTATCCGAATGTGATACATGCCAGAGAATTAAAGCTAGCCATTTAAAAGCCTCTGGTACGCTTCAGCCATTACCCATACCGTCATGGAAATGGGAAGACATTAGCATGGATTTCATTGTTGGTCTTCCCAACACATCTCAAAAGCATGACTCCATATGGGTAATCATTGATAGACTCACAAAAATAGCTCATTTCCTTCCTGTGCATACTACTTACTCTGCTAAAAAGTATGCCGAAGTCTATCTGGAACAAATCGTTCGATTGCATGGGGTTCCAAAAACCATTATATCTGATCGAGGGCCCCAATTTATCGCACGTTTCTGGGAGCAGTTACAATCAGCTTTAGGGACCAAATTGATTAGAAGCTCTGCATATCATCCCCAAACTGATGGGCAGACTGAGCGAGTTAACCAAATCCTTGAAGACATGCTCCGAGCTTATATTATTCATTATGGTACGAGTTGGGACAAGTGCCTTGCTCTAGCTGAATTTGTTTACAACAACAGTTATCAAGCTAGTCTTCAAATGGCTCCTTTCGAAGCGTTATATGGTCGCAGATGTCGAACTCCTTTGAGTTGGTCAGAGACCGGTGAACGCAAAATCTTCGGACCAGACCTAGTTATTGAAGCCGAAGATAAGGTTAGGATTATCCAATCTAATCTTAAAACTGCTCAGTCCAGACAGAAGAGCTACGCAGATAAACGGAGGAAACCTCTGCAATTCCAAGTAGGAGATTTTGTCTATCTCCGAGTATCTCCTACCAAAGGTGTCCAACGTTTTGGCATAAAAGGGAAGTTAGCACCTCGATATGTCGGACCCTTTGAAATTCTTAATGTTTGTGGCCCAGTGGCTTACAAGCTTCGCCTTCCGTCTCAATTGGCTGCTATTCACGATGTCTTCCATGTCTCTCAACTTAAGAAGTGTGTCAAAGTACCCACGGAAATCGTTGAGACATGTGCCATTGAGATTGAACCCGATCTATCGTACATCGAACAACCTCTTCAAATCCTGGATACCAAGGAAAGACTCACCAGAAGAAGGGCAGTTAAGATGTATAAGATCTTATGGGATCATCACACCGAAGAAGAAGCGACTTGGGAAACAGAGTCCTATCTTCAACGGAATTTTCCAGACTTCCTTCCAGCCAATTCCCAAATCTAATCATTCGGTTCTATTCAGCTTCGGAATCTCGGGACGAGATTCTCTTTAAGGGGGGAAGGCTGTGATATCCAGGTAGTTAGACAATTAGATACTAAGTTTGGGTATATAATATGTAAGCATGTTATAGTGTATACAAGTTGTACAAAGCAATAAGGGTATATTTGTAAATTATGAGTTTTATAACTTCTCATGTGCAAGTATGTGAAAATGTTCTTAAGTGTCAAATTTCAGATGGCTATAGAAAAGAAAAGATCAAAAGTTAAATAAACACTAAGGGGAATAGACTTTATATGAAATTAAGGACCTTTATGTAATTAATACAAAGATATAAGGACTTACATGTGAAATGGTAAAAAGATAAAAGTAAAACTTAGTTTTACCTAAGGACTAAAGTGTAAAAAGAGCTAGTCATGATTACTGCAGAAAAACTTACCAAGAGACCCCAAACATTAGAGCATTTTGTTTAAATTAACACATAAAGTTTATAATTTAAGTTGTGTTCAAAATTTCAAAATAAAATAGTACCCTTTGAGATTTTGAACTCGAGCTCTAAAGCATTCTTATAGGATTTGAAATTCTCTACAACTTTGCTTTAGACATTTTTCTCATTAGGATTTTGTATCAATGGGAAATTTTAGTTTACAGAGGAATTCCTGGAGTTTTTGGAAATCACAGACTAGTCCTTCTGACTCCAGTCTGCTTCTTCCTCCTCTGACCGCGCCGCTTCCCCCTTCTGCTCTGCTCCTGTCGCCGCCGTTCACCGCCGGCACAGCTTCCCGAGCGCCACCACCAGCTGCAGCACACATCCACGCGTCATCTCCCCTCCGTTCCGGCCGCTTCCCTCTCCCTTCCTGGCTGCACGCGCGCGCGCCACGACATCCCCGAGCTTCCTCCGGCCGCCACCTCCTCGCTGCCGTGGAACGCTCACCACAGAGCCTTAACCTTCTCCCTCTCGCGCGCAACAGCACCACTTCAACACACACGGCCTATTCTGTTACTTCCAGAGCCCAATTTCGAGCGCCCGAGCTGCATTCCGCCGCCGCCGTCCCCTTCCACTCCGGCCGCGCACGGCACGCCCGTGGGCAGCCCACACCGGATCTCCTCCGCCTCAACCAACACCGGCACAAGCTTTTCCGTAGTCTCCTGGTGCTCCTCGACCACTCGTGGCCCTCCAATTTCCATTGAAAACTCGTCGCCGACGATCACCATCCGCCGCCGCCCTCGGCCTCACCGTGGGCAGCACCACTCAAGCAGTCCCGAGCCACCACATCACCATAAACAGCACCACATCATCACCCTGAAGCTGTTCGACCCATCCATTGACCCTCTGGTGCATCACAGTGCCTCCCCGACGCTCGCCGGCGTTCTTCTTCATCGCCGCCGCCTCGGTCCCCGTCGGTCTCCTTTAATCCAGCACGACTTCTTCCAATTGATAGTACCTACACCTTCCCTGTGTCTCACTGAAGCTTTTGCACAGGTCGGTTGCCAACGTTCGCCACCGGAGCTCCGCCGTCACCTCGGGCTCAAGTCGAACCCCACTGTTCCGGCCATCCCCGTCCACGACACGTAGTGCAACTAGACCACAGTAAGACCCTGAGCTTTTCCCTGCCCTTGGACCTCACCGCCGGTGATCACCGTCGCCGGAACACGACCGCCCCGCCTTGCTCTGTTCTGGTTCACAGCCAAGGACCTCGGGTTAGAAGGAAAAGAAACCCAGGGGGTTAAGTGCATAGCCTAAGACTCAGAGAAATAGTAACCAAGGACCTCTTTGTGTAAATTAGGCTGTCAACTTAGAAATTCTGTATCTATTCGAGGAAAAATCATAAAAATCCAAACTAAATTTTGTTGGAATCCTTAAGTCAAATTCGACTACTTTTGTTTAGGAAGTTTGAGCAGTAGGTGTATATTTTCTGATGTAGATTAAATATTAGAAAATAAGTGTTTTAATTGTATCTCATGTTGTAGGCATGTGTTAAAGCTAAAATTTGAATCACAGATTGTAGGTGCTATGTATAGCTCTGTGTAAAAAGTTCGAGTACTTTACTGTTCATTTGCTTAGGTTTCGAGTACTTTTTGTTATATGTTGATAAAAGTTACTTAATTTAATTCCAAATGTGTCCCTTCATATTTAGGGCTGAAAAATTTATCTTAGCTTTGTTACAACAGGAGTAATTTAAGATAAAAATTTGAGAAACAGAAACCTAATATAACTTGAGTTATAAATTTCAAACTTAAATTCAAGGTAATTCATAAGTAAAATTGTTATGCATGAAAAAAAATATGTTATGGTTCTGTTTTGTATTATTGCAACATATTATTAAGTTTTCAACTAGGAATTAGATGTTAAATAAATTGGATATAATATAATTGATTATAATGTAATAGTAACTTAAAGTTCATATAAATAATTAGTGAGGTTAATTTATAAAGCTCTTTAATATAAATATTAAGAACCACCCACTTGTTGCTTCATACTACTAGTTAGTTAATTAATGTAATTCACCCTGTTGTTTAAATGGATTTAGATAAAACATATAATACTCGATAAATGATGCCCAGTACAGGGTAACTAAGTTATCTATCGAAATATAACATCCTTTACATGGAATTGCAACTTTATCGTGACGTGAAATACAATGTATGCATCCATTAAACTTCATCTTGCATATCATGTAGACTCGACCACTCTCGCTGACGGGGACTATCAGCTGATTCCGGATCAAGAAGAAGTTTATTCTGAAGACCCCGGGAATCTCGTCGCGGATTTCTCTGAAGCCCCGAACCAAGGTTCGGAAGAAAATAGTTTGACTAACCCCAACCCTACCAACGAAGGCAAGCCCCGGACATAACCCCTACTTTATTACACTGCAACCTATACTATTTACGTATATCTCTATGCATTAAGTTCT
>NC_038047.1:25164992-25239985 GCF_002211085.1 Panicum hallii | reverse complement strand
TACTTTTACCTCTATTTTAAACCTAAGATTAAGGGTAGTTATGCTTAACCTTTATATTTCTTGCTTTGTTGCTTATAAATTTTGGCATGTATGTTCTATAAACTATATGTAGCCTTGAGTAAAATTTCAAACTCAAATTTGTTTTAAACTTAACTTCTTTTAATGTGGACATTCAAATTTAAAATATTAACTAAATCTGTTGTATAACCCTTTCTAATTAAGATCTATTGTCATTCTCTAATGTGATATTGTTTAATGTTTAATGTATAATTAAATTTCCAAAACCTTTAAGATCTTTTATTTAAAGTTTTGAAATTAAATTTTGGTTTCTTTTCAAATTCAAATTTAAATATTTCAGTTCTTGTTTACGATAAATTTAGCAATACCTTTATAATTCCTTTATAACTAGTGTTTCAAACCTAAACCCTTTTTTATTATGAGCTTTTGTGTGATAACTTGGTGAGTTATAACATTTGAAATATAAGATCTTAAATTTAAACCTTACCTTACTTAATTTATTGCATCTCATATAGAATCAACGACGCTCGACGACGGGGACTACGAGTTGGTCTTAGGACAAGACCAAGGCTTTTTCAGAAGACCCAGCGCAAGTCGTCGAGGGACTAACTGAAGCCCCGAACCCAAGTTCGGAAGCCTCTGACACTCCTGCCCCCAACCCCACTCAAGAAGGCAAGCCCCGGTGCACATCCCAATATTTCAAGTTATTACAATTTCATTATTATATTATATATCTTGCATTACGTCTAGGAGTTGAGATGAAACCCTAGTTGCATGATCTCTTAGGAATCCAATGTATTGTACCCGAGTCCTTATAGCTTAGATGCTCTGCTAAATAGGACCGGTAAAAGTCGGGAGATTTCCTGTCACTCGCGCGATATAGGAGTTGCATGTTTACAATTCTGCTACCATTATAAGGATGACGGACAGGGTCATGTGCTGTATCATGACTTGAGGATTACCCTGTCTGTTTTGATAAAAGTTTTAAGGTCAAAATGTGTGGTAGTGGTGGCTAAGCTTTTGAAAGTACTAGCCACATGCTGCGAAATATGGTAAGCGGTAAGCCTAGTACCCAATTGGCCCGGCAAATGGACGCGATTCCACCACTCAACTTTTTATTTTATGTTTACATGCACCGACGTGTGGGAGTACGTTCTGCATGGCAGACAGGAATACGGGTTTTGTAGTCGCGCTACAGACGTATGTCCTGCACGAGTGATGTGCGTACGGTCCTGCAGTCGCTTGTGGTGGCCCTGATCCATAACCCGGAATATGAAGGAAACGGTTGCTTAGAACGCCCTGTTGGTATTCCGAGCGTGTGAGTTAGGTTTGCCTTGCAAGGTTAAATTCGATTCGGATTCGTCCGCCTCTCACGAGAATTGAGACTGCTTATTCCTTCTGCCACATCGAGTAAAAAGTGTAATTGATGATGAATTAATCTTGATGGATGATAATCTATATCTTGCTTGCTTAGTATAGGTGCTTACCTAGAATGGTTAGACAAGCTAGAATCTGAAAGCTAGAATTTGGAAATAGATATACACTTAGTCGCTTCTCAGCTGAAAATAAACCAGAAACCCTTGCAATGCCTTCATGAGTCTAGTTACGGGTTAAAGTATACCCAAACTCGGGTAAGCCTTGCTGAGTATTAGAATACTCAGCCTTGCCAATATCTGTTTCAGGTATGACCTTCGAAAATCCCACGGACAACCTTGTGTGGCCAACGTCTGTTCCTTGTGGCTGGACCGTGGAGTGGGACCCGTCCCCGGCCAGCAGTGACCCTCCGGAGTGACACCAAGCCCAGGGCTAAGCGTGGTGTCCGCCTTCACGACGTGTGTAGTCGCGTAAACTTTTCTTCCGCTGTGATTGGACAAGCCGTTACGCTTGTCAGTTTGAACACTGTTTGTATAAGTTTACTTATATTTGAACTCGGCTTGTAATAATGTATGTATGGCTGTAAATTAAAAGTTGACGAGCTATTCTGTGATGTGAACTCGCCTTCGTGTGAGGTGAACCTGCTTCGATCCTGTTGAACCGTGGTTGTATCGGGCGGAGACCCGACAGACCAAGGGATTGTTCCGTTTGAAGTGCGTTTAGCTGATGGCTATTGTACGGTAATCATTAGCGCACTTGAGCCGGAATAATTCAGGCGGTTCTGCCACAGCTGGTATCAGAGCTGTAGGTTTACTTTTACATCTGGAAAAGCTCTTAAAAAGTGTTTTCTGGATAAAAGTTTGCCAACAAATGAGTTTTACAAAGTACGTTGGACTCGTTAAGGTTGATGTTTAGAACGTAAAGCCCTAGGGATTTATTTGGGGGAAAGTATCAGGTGGCTATCAGTATCTATATATGTATAGATAGTTCTGATTTGCAGCACTACTTTCTGTCAAAACTTAAATTCTTGTATAATTCAACCTTACTTTCCGTATCGACACCTACGATCATGAGATAAGAAGGTAAGGAATCCTCAGCCAACTGAGGGAGCTTGGCCTTCCTGTCGGTGATGCGAACCGAACGTTGTTTCTCAAGCAGTGGCCTACTTGAGATGCTGCCAATATACCAACTTAGGTTGATTATATTGGGAGTATATGGTTCGGTGCAGGGTATGGCGATCGCTGTTCATACCCCCGCATTTTGCGGTACCCCCGTGAATACGTTGTTTCGATGACATAAGTTAACGTTGTCTGTACGGCGGTAATTGTACAGATGCTGTTTCTATAGTGAGCAGCAATGATTGGGGACGCTTTCATGTCGTGCTGCCATGAAAGGTTCATGAGATATATATATGTGTATTCTTCTGCAGGTACACTGACCACGTTTACGCTATTAGGATGCGTAGGGTTTATCGATTAGTTATATATAGTGAGAGACGTATGGTTACGCCACCGGAATTAATTACGTAAGTCCGAACATATTCGGCAGTTGTTTTGGCTGTGAGGACAAGTAGTACGTGCATGCATAATCTGCTAACAAAAGGATTTTCATATATGTTTGAAGTAACAAAAAATGAAGGATATATTGTTGTCTTTGGAATGGGTTATTGGAGTTCTAAGGATAGTTTTAGGTTGGGTACCTTATATAGAATCTTAGTTTTTCATCTGATTTTCAGTCCTTGCTGTTATCAGAATTGACTATCTTGTTCCGTTTATCTTGTACTCTCTTAACAAGATAAAAAGTTTCACCATTTGCATTCTGGTCGCAGATGGCAGTACCTTCTAACATTTTCTGGGATCCGGAAGGGCATCTTCATACTAATGTCCTCCATTGGGAAGGTTTCCCTCGTCTACTTTGGGAGTCCTTGTAGTCTTTTCACTACACGGAGCCTCCTCAGTATGATGCTGTCGAACATTTGGAAGAAGGAATTCATAGAGCTCATGTCAGGATGACTATTCCTCAGCATCCTTTTCGTTCACAATGGCAGCCTATTGGGATCAGCATGATAGGCTATCGAGTTGTGGATACTATCGAAGCGGCGGCACTAGAAGCCATTTATGCCTTTTGTAGTCAACATCCTGAGGAAGTCATAGGACAACCATTGGTTTGTTTGCTACAACAGATCCTGGTGGGTCAGAATGGGACCTCAGGGTAATTCCTGAGAGTCATAGATTGGAAGGTTCACCAGAAGAAGTCCTATGAGGGATGAGGCGTTTCACGAGTGTGCAGTACCATTATCACTCGTTGCTACGTCGGGAGATAGGCCATTTGATTTATGCTGCGCGAAGTATCCATGGGGAAGCTACTAGACATATCACCCAGGTGGATCAACTTCAAGCTGTGGTGATTGAGAAGGATGGGATTATTGCTACTCAGAACGAGACCATCCACCATCGGGAAGATCAGATCAATGAGAGTGATCACATAATCACTCAGCGCGATACTGTTATTGAATTTTTATAGGCACAAGTCCAAGATCTGATCCTTGCGGTTGACGATGCTCAAGCTCATATTGAAGAATTGCAGCAGCCCCGATTCCTCCCGTTGCACCTGCAGCACCTGAGGCTGAAGAGGAAGACCCAGAGGAAATTGAAGGAGTCTCAGGACTTGATTCTGAGCACGGAGATCCTGTCATCAGTCCCCATCATTCCTCTTCTGGTAGTCAGTCATCAGTAGGAAACTTTGATGACTTTTAGTTGTGGCTGAGTGGGTGATGGTTTAGATGTAACTAGTGTATAAAGATGTAACATAGGTGGTGTGTAGTTTATCTAAATATAGAGCCACTTGTTGTATGTGTGGCATGTGCTTTTAGGCAAAGGTTTGTAATAGTTTGAGCGTGTTGATACGAGATGTAAGGATATCAGTATCTGTATAGTAATCTAAATCTTGTGTTTTGGTTATCTTGTTCAGTATCTGTGCATCTGTTATAAGTGGATTGAATGGAGCATATGCATTACATTTCCATTTGGTAATTGCATACTATCTGAAACTGGAGTAAGATTATGGTTGATAATGGAGGTCTCCTTTATTTCAGATGGTTGGAGCTACTCAAGGAACCCCGGAAGGATTCCGGGCAGGTCAGCCTGGTAGTTCTCAGCAACCACCACCGCCACCTCCCAACCTGGCCGAGGTTATGGCCCGGCAAACTGAGCTTCTTAATCAACTTGTACGAGCTCAAATGGGCCACTTTCAGCAGCAACCCCGAGGCCGAGGTGAACCCCTGTCGGCCAGTTACCAGGACTTCCTCAGCACCCAACCTCCATTATTCCATAAGGCCGATGAGCCTTTGGACGCAGATGCCTGGTTGCGAACTATTGAGTCCAAGTTCGCCTTGCTACCAGCTCCATGTTCAGATGAGAATAGGGTACTCTTTGCAGCCCAGCAACTCCGAGGCATTGCCCGTCTATGGTGGGACCAGTTTCATGCTATGCAACCTGCCGATCACGTCGTCACCTGGGACGAGTTTCGAACTGCGTTCCGAGCACATCACATACCAGTGGGACTCATTGAGCGGAAGCTCAATGAATTTTTGAGTTTAACCCAAGGTACCCGCACTGTTACGCAGTATGCACAGGTTTTCAATCACCTGTGCCAGTATGCAGGATCTCATGCAGACACCGATGCCCGCAAATGTGATCGCTTTCGCCGAGGCCTAAACACCAAGCTTAAAGAATGGCTGAATTTGGTAAAGGCCGACAATTTTAATGAGTTGGTCAATATGGCCATTACTCAAGAGGATTGTATTGCCGCTCACAGAGCGGAAAAGAAACGGAAAGCACCCACAGGGCCTGCAACTTCACAGCCGCCAAGGTATCGGTTGGTTCCGAGTAACACCCCTCGAGCTCCGCCTCGAGGCAATTTACCTGGCAGATGGGTAGCCTGACCTCCCCAACAGGTACAATTCAATCGACCACCGCTGCCGCAAAATCAACAGCCACCACGGCAAGGTCCACGGCCGAGCTTTCCACCAGCTACTCCAGGAAACAGCAATTATCGTTGTTTCAATTGTGGAAGCCCGTCCCACTTCATCAAGGACCGCCCTCAACCTAGGAAATCTTTCCAAGGGCAGGCATCTAATCCGAACCACCAGGGAAAAGGCAAAAAGCAAGTGGTGCAGGTCCGTCAAGGGAGGGTGAATCTCACTACACTCTCCGAAGTTCCCGAGGGAACACCAATAATGACGGGTACATTTTCTATCAACCATTACCCCGTTATTGTTCTTTTTGATACCGGTGCCACCCATAGTTTTATCAATACAAAGTTTGGAACTAAGATAGGCTTGGAAATTTATCCTGTTAATGGGATATATGTGATAACAACTCCTGGTGGTAGCGTCTCTTCAAATCACGTCTGTAGGGGAGTGCCAATTCAAATAGGTAATACTCTGATAAAGTCAGATTTACTATTACTAGACCTAAAAGGAATGGATGTTCTTTTAGGAATGAATTGGATGACCCAGTACCATGTATCAATAGATATCCCTTCCCGAACCGTGGAGATAGGTTCACCGGAAAATGAGCCTACTCTTCTTTATCTTCCACCACCAAAGTCCTTCAATTCTTGCACCTATGCCACATCTGGGGTCAAGCTAGAGGATATTCCAGTCGTCTGTGAATATCCGGATGTTTTCCCGGATGACTTACCTGGGATGCCCCCAGACAGAGATATCGAGTTCATCATAGAACTCCAACCTGGTACAGCTCCTATCTCCAAGAAGTCTTATTGCATGCCTCCTAACGAGTTGGCTGAATTGAAAATCCAACTCCAAGATCTCTTGGATAAAGGTTTCATTCGTCCGAGTGCATCACCGTGGGGTTGTCCAGCCCTGTTTGTGAAAAAGAAAGACAATAGCTTAAGGCTGTGTGTCAATTACCGTCCTCTCAATGCGGTGACTATAAAAAATAAGTATCCTCTACCCCGCATTGACATTCTATTCGATCAACTAACCGGAGCTAAGGTATTCTCTAAGATTGATCTTCGTTCCGGCTATCACCAAATTAAGATTCGGCCCAGTGGTATTCCAAAAACAGCTTTCTCCACCCGATATGGTCTGTACGAGTATCTTGTCATGTCGTTTGGTCTCACTAATGCTCCAGCCTATTTCATGTACCTCATGAATTCCGTCTTTATGCAAGAACTCGACAAGTTTGTTGTGGTCTTCATTGATGACATTTTGATCTATTCTAAAACTCCAGAAGATCATGCCAAGCATCTCCATGTCATCCTTCAACGATTAAGAGACCACCACTTATACGCCAAATTCTCCAAGTGTGAATTTTGGTTGGATACCGTAAAATTCCTGGGCCATACCATTTCTGGTGACGGAATATCCGTCGATCCTAGTAAAGTACAGGAAGTGATGGATTGGAAACCTCCAACCTCAGTCCATCAGATTCGTAGTTTCCTTGGTCTAGCAGGCTATTATCGTCGGTTTATTCCAGATTTCTCCAGAATAGCCAAACCTATGACCGAGCTATTAAAGAAAGGTGTCAAATTTTCTTGGGATCAAAAATGTGATGATGCATTCCACGTTCTCAGGAATCATCTCACTACTGCTCCAGTCTTGGCTCAACCCGATGTGTCACAACCCTTTGACATCTATTGCGATGCATCTGGAACTGGACTTGGCTGTGTCCTTATGCAAGACCACCGAGTAATTGCATATGCATCACGGGCACTTAGAGTTCATGAATAGAACTATCCTACACATGACCTTGAACTTGCAGCTGTCATCCATGCCTTGAAAATTTGGAGACATCATTTAATGGGTGCAAAGTGTCATATCTATACTGACCACAAAAGCCTCAAATATATCTTTACCCAAGCAGATTTGAATATGAGGCAAAGGCGCTGGCTAGAACTGATTAAAGATTATGACTTGGAAGTACATTATCATCCAGGCAAGGCTAATGTCGTTGCAGATGCCCTTAGTCGCAAGGCACATTGTTCCTGCCTATCTGTCGAAGCTTTCAACGAAACTCTTTGTTGGGAAATGGGAAAGCTTAATTTAGAAATCATTCCCCAAGGTGACTTAAACCATCTCTTGGTTGAAGCCACGCTTAAGGCTAACATTGTTCTAGCTCAGCAGTGTAGTGAGGGAGTTGGAATTATTAAGCAGAAGCTAATACAGGGAGAGAAAAAGTACAAATGTTTCCAGGTGGATTCCGAGGGAGTTTTGTGGTTCAACAAACGTCTTGTGATACCTAAGGACCATAAACTCCGAAAGCGAATCATGGACGAAGCCCACCTATCCAAATTTTCTATACATCCGGGCAGTACAAAGATGTATCAAGATCTGAAACAAAGCTTTTGGTGGACCCGTATGAGACGAGAAATTGCTAAGTATGTCTCAGAGTGTGATATTTGCCAAAGAGTCAAAGCCAGTCATCTGAAGACTGCTGGTACCCTCCAACCCTTAACCATTCCCTCTTGGAAATGGGAAGATATTAGTATGGATTTTATTGTTGGACTACCTAAAACTTCTCGGAAACATGACTCTATTTGGGTAGACGTTGATCGATTAACCAAAACGGCACATTTCCTTCCTGTACACACTACGTGTAATGCCAAGAAGTACGCCGAGATTTACTTGGATCAAATTGTTCACCTTCATGGTATACCTAAAACAATCATTTCCGATCGTGGGACGCTGTTCGTTTCTCGGTTCTGGGAACAACTCCAAAACGCTCTTGGAACTAAATTAATTCGAAGCTCGGCGTATCATCCTTAGACAGATGGACAAACGGAAAGAATAAATCAGATCTTAAAGGATATGCTTAGAGCCTATGTCCTCCAATATGATAAGCATTGGGACAAATGTCTACCACTGGCAGAATTCTCATACAATAACAGTTATCAAGCCAGTCTCAAGATGGCCCCATTTGAAGCATTATACGGTCGATGTTGTAGAACTCCATTGAATTGGTCACAAACCGGCGAGCGTAAAGTCTTTGGACCCGACCTTGTCGGTGAGGCAGAAGAGAAAATAAGAATTATACAGGCAAATCTCAAAACGGCACAATCTCGACAGAAAAGCTATGCTGATGTACGAAGGAAACCCTTACAATTTCAAGTTGGAGACTTCGTATATCTCCGAGTCTCTCCTACCCGGGGTATTCAAAGGTTCGGTGTAAAAGGGAAACTTGCTCCTCGATACATCGGGCCCTTTGAAGTCCTTAAAGTCTGTGGACCCGTAGCTTACCGTCTTCAACTTCCTCCTCAATTAGCGGCCGTTCATAACATCTTCCATGTATCCTAACTCAAGAAGTGTGTCAAGATCCCTACTGAAATCATCGAATCCCAAGCTATCAAAATCAAACCAGATCTGACCTATACCGAGCATCCGATCAGGATACTAGACACTTAAGAGAGAAGCACCAGAAGAAAAACCATTAGAATGTACAAGATTCAATGGAACCATCATACGGAAGAAGAAGCAACATGGGAAACCGAATCCTATCTTCAGCATGACTTCCCCGACTTCTTCCAAGCCCACCTCCGGGTTTGACTATTCCATTCCTTTCTATTCCAGAATCTCGGGATGAGATTCTTTTTAGGAGGGAAGGCTGTGACACTCAGGTAAATAGCTTGGTCACACCTTAGAGTTTTGGTAGGTTCCTATGTGCAAAGTATGGTAAAAGTGTGCTTAATATGTGCAATGTTAAGGACAAAGTGTTATTTATGTAATTAAACTTAACTAGAGGTCCTTTTATGCAAAATGGGTGGAAATGGAGGGAAAAGTTTAAAAGCATGAGGGTTATTTTAAAAAAGATGGTAACTTGTGGTTAAATTGCAAAAATATGAGAAATTACCCTTGGGTATATATGTAAAAGTAATTTTATCCATATGACTTACATAAAATTTGAAAATATTACTAAGTTTATAGTATCTTCAAAACTGTTGCTCAACTGCAGACGAACCTTAAAGAGAAGTTGTATAGTTTCAAAGACTATGCACTTTTGCTTTTTGGACCATCTCCATTTGGGCACTGGTTTAAAAGTTGCAAGTTCTTTTCAGTGAGGTCCTTATTTTTCTCTAATATTGCAAAACAGTCCCCGGCTCTATTCTTTCCCCCTTCTTCTTCCTGGCGCCCCTGCCCCCACTGCTCTACCTTCTGGCGCCTTGTCGCCGGCGCAGTGAACCACCCCTGGTCGCCGGCGCCCACCTCCTGTTCTCCCCCTCGCCCACGCGTCATCTCCCTGCTCTCCCACCACTCTAGCCCTCTGCTGGTGCCTTGCCTGCGTGCCACGCCGCCTTGTGGCACTGCAACGCCGCCCGCCGGCGCCTCTATCGCCACCGAGCCTCTTCAGTTCATCCCCCCCTGGCAACTTCGAGCCGAAGCCCTGCTCGCCGTGCTTCCCTTTTCCTCCTCGACTGCCTATAAAAGGCCGCCCCGGACCTGCTCGCGCGCGCCCAGAACGCCGCCGCCCTCCATTAGCGCCGCCAAGCTCGGTTCACCGTGGAGCTCGCACCCCCGCCCTCTCCCTCCCCAAACCAACTGCACCATCAGCTGCCTCATCCTCCACTGCATCTCCCCCAGCCCGGCCCTTCCTCCCCCGAACGCCGGAGCGCCACTGCCGCTACTCACCTCTGGCCGCTGGCTTGGCCTCCCGTGGGCAGCCATCTCCGGCCACCTCGAGCCCCTCCAAGACCACCGGTGGGTAGCCTGAGGTCTCCTCATGCTCTTCCTCCCCTTGCTCCTCACCGCCGCGACCCCATGGCCGGAATTTTGGCCGGACCCGAGCTCCTCCCCGCCGGCCATGGCCTTGGATCCAATTGCTCTGAGTGTTTTCTTTCCAGGGGGTTATCCGTAAAACTTAGGGGGCTGGTTTGTAAAAGAGTGGCTGTTATTTCATGTGGGTGTATGTTCTATCTTGAAAAATTTGTATCAATTCACAGAAAAATCCAAAAATGGCAAAACTAGTTTTGTTAGAAACTAGATTTCAAACTCTATAACTTTTGCTAATGAAGTTTAGTTTGAAACAAAATACTTTTACCTCTATTTTAAACCTAAGATTAAGGGGTAGTTTATGCTTAACCTTTATATTTCTTGCTTTGTTGCTTATAAATTTTTGGCATGTATGTTCTATAAACTATATGTAGCCTTGTGTAAAATTTCAAACTCAAATTTGTTTTAAACTTAACTTCTTTTAATGTGGACATTCAAATTTAAAATATTAACTAAACCTGTTGTATAACCTTTTCTAATTAAGATCTATTGTCATTCTATAATGTGATATTGTTTAATGTTTAATGTATAATTAAATTTCCAAAACCTTATGATCTTTTATTTAAAGTTTTGAAATTAAATTTTGGTTCTTTTCAAATTCAAGTTTAAATATTTCAGTTCTTGTTTGCGATAAATTTAGCAATACCTTTATAATTCCTTTATAACTAATGTTTCAAACCTAAACCCTTTTTATTTTATGAGCTTTTGTGTGATAACTTGGTGAGTTATAACATTTGAAATATAAGATCTTAAATTTAAACCTTACCTTACTTAATTTATTGCATCTCATATAGAATCAACGACGCTCGACGACGGGGACTACGAGTTGGTCTTAGGACAAGACCAAGGCTTTTCAGAAGACCCAGCGCAAGTCGTCAAGGGACTAACTGAAGTCCCGAACCCAAGTTCGGAAGCCCCTGACACTCCTGCCCCCAACCCCACTCAAGAAGGCAAGCGCCGGTGCACATCCCAATATTTCAAGTTATTACAATTTCATTATTATATTATATATCTTGCATTACGTCTAGGAGTTGAGATGAAACCCTAGTTGCATGATCTCTTAGGAATCCAATGTATTGTACCTGAGTCCTTATCGCTTAGATGCTCTGCTAAATAGGACCGGTAAAAGTCGGGTGATTTCCTGTCACTCGCGCGATATAGGGGTTGCATGTTTACAATTCTGCTACAATTATAAGGATGACGGACAGGGTCATGTGCTGTATCATGACCTGAGGATTACCCTGTCTGTTTTGATAAAGTTTTAAGGTCGAAATGTGTGGTAGTGGTGGCTAAGCTTTTGAAAGTACTAGCCACATGCCGCGAAATATGGTAAGCGGTAAGCCTAGTACCCGGTTGGCCCGGCAAATGGACGCGCTTCCACCACTCGACTTTAATTTTATGTTTACACGCACCGACGTGTGGGAGTACGTTCTGCATGGCAGACAGGAATACGGGTTTTGTAGTCGCGCTACAGACGTATGTCCTGCACGAGTGATGTGCGTACGGTCCTGCAGTCGCTTGTGGTGGCCCTGATCCATAACCCGGAATATGAGGGAAACAGTTGCTTAGAACGCCCTGTTGGTATTCCGAGCGTGTGAGTTAGGTTTGCCTTGCAAGGTTAAATTCGATTCGGATCGTCCGCCTCTCACGAGAATTGAGACTGCTTATTCCTTCTGCCACATCGAGTAAAAAGTGTAATTGATGATGAATTAATCTTGATGGATGATAATCTATATCTTGCTTGCTTAGTATAGGTGCTTACCTAGAATGGTTAGACAAGCTAGAATCTGAAAGCTAGAATTTGGAAATAGATATACACTTAGTCGCTTCTCAGCTGAAAATAAACCAGAACCCTTGCAATGCCTTCATGAGTCTAGTTACGGGTTAAAGTATACCCAAACTCGGGTAAGCCTTGCTGAGTATTAGAATACTCAGCCTTGCCAATATCTGTTTCAGGTATGACCTTCAAAAATCCCACGGACAACCTTGTGTGGCCAACGTCCGTTCCTTGTGGCTGGACCGTGGAGTGGGACCCGTCCCCGGCCAGCAGTGACCCTCCGGAGTGACACCAGGCCCAGGGCTAAGCGTGGTGTCCGCCTTCGCGACGTGTGTAGTCACGTAAACTTTTCTTTCCGCTGTGAGTTTGGACAAGCCGTTACGCTTGTCAGTTTGAACACTGTTTGTATAAGTTTACTTATATTTGAACTCGGCTTGTAATAATGTATGTATGGCTGTAAATTAAAAGTTGACGAGCTATTCTGTGATGTGAACTCGCCTTCGTGCGAGGTGAACCTGCTTCGATCCTGTTGAACCGTGGTTGTATCGGGCGAAGACCCGACAGACCAAGGGATTGTTCCGTTTGAAGTGTGTTAAGCTGATGGCTATTGTATGGTAATCATTAGCGCACTTGAGCCGGAATAATTCAGGCGGTTCTGCCACATTATACATCTGAATTTTCTTTCTTCTGGTGACTCTCTCCTTGGTATCAAGGATCTGGATAGGTTGTTCGGTGTAAGATAGATCAGGTTCGATGTCAATGGTTTGTGATCCAACGATCTCAGTAGGCATTTTCATGCATTTCTTGAGTTGAGAGATATGGAAGACATCACGAACGGCTGCCAACTGAGAAGGGAGACGAATTCTGTAAGCCACTAGGCCACAGACTTCAAGGATTTCGAATGGTCCGACATATCGGGGTGCTAACTTCCCTTTTATGCCGAAACGCTAAACACCTTTGGCAGGAGATACTCGGAGATAGACAAAATCCCCTACTTGGAATTGTAAGGTTTTCTCCTTTGATTTGCATAACTCTTCTGTCTAGACTGGGCGGCTTTAAGTCTTGGATAAGTTTAACCTTATCTTCGGCTTCGGTAACTAAGTCTGGTCCGAAAATTTGGCGTTCACCGGTTTTAGACCAACTCAAAGGAGTTCGACATCTTTGACCGTATAACGGTTCAAAAGGAGCCATTTGAAGGCTGGACTGGTAGCTATTGTTGTAGGAAAACTCGGCCAAGGCGAGACACTTGTCCCAGCTTGTACCATAGTTAATAATACAAGCTCGGAGCATATCTTCAAGAATTTGGTTAACTCGCTCAGTCTGTCCATCAGTTTGTGGGTGATATGCAGAGCTTCGAATTAGTTTGGTTCCAAGAGCAGACTGCAATTGTTCCCAGAAGCGGGCAATGAATTGTGCCCCTCGATCAGAAATGATGGTGTTAGGGACACCATGCAATCGAACAATTTGATCAAGATAGACTTCGGCATACTTCTTGGCAGAATAAGTGGTATGCACAGGAAGAAAGTGAGCAATTTTTGTAAGTCTATCAATAATTACCCATATGGAGTCATGTCTTTGGGATGTGTTGGGAAGACCAACGATAAAATCCATACTAATGTCTTCCCACTTCCACGATGGGATGGGTAGTGGTTGGAGTGTACTAGATACCCTTAGATGACTGGCTTTGACTCTCTAGCACGTATCACATTCAGATACATATTTAGCAATTTGTCTTTTCATCCTGGTCCACCAAAAGTTTTGTCGAAGGTCTTGGTACATTTTAGTACTACCAGGATGAATAGAAAACTTGGATATATGTGCTTCATCAAGGATTTGTTTATGAAGTTGATGATCCTTAGGCACAACAATACGATTGTTGAACCATAGAATTCCTTGATGATCAGTGTGGAAACATCTATACTTGACTTCTCCCTGGGATAGTTTTTGCTTGATAATTTTGATGCCTTCATCATGTAATTGTGAAATGATGATTCTATTTTGAAGAGTAGATTCGATAGATATGAAATACATACTACCTTGAGGAATAATTTCCAGATTGAGATTTCTCATCTGATAGCAAAGAGTTTCATTGAAGGCTTCTATAGATAAGCAATGACAATGTGCTTTGCAGCTAAGTGCATCTGCAACCACATTAGCCTTGCCAGGATGGTAGTGTACCTCAAGATCGTAGTCTTTGATCAGTTCTAACCAACGCCTTTGCCTCATATTTAGGTCAGCTTGGGTAAAGATATATTTGAGGCTCTTATGGTCAGTATAAATGTTACACTTGGCGCCCATAAGATGATGTCTCCAAATCTTGAGAGCGTGAATAACAGCTGCCAACTCAAGATCATGGGTTGGATAATTTTGTTCATGATCCCGGAATGCTCTGGATGCATAAGCAATGACCCGATTGTTTTGCATAAGAACACAACCAAGTCCGGTTCCAGAAGCATCACAATAGACATCGAAAGGCTGGGTACTATCTGGCTGAGCTAGCACTGGAGCGGTTGTTAGAACTTTTCTCAGTGTGTGAAATGCTTCTTCACACTTATCATCCCAATGGAATTTAACCTTTTTCTTAAGTAGTTCAGTCATGGGTTTGGCTATTTTGGAGAAGTCTAGAATGAATCGGCGACAATATCCTACCAATCCAAGGAAACTACGGATTTGATGGACTGAAGTTGGAGGCTTCCAATCCATAACTTCCTGAACTTTGGTTGGATCAACCGATATGCCTTCACTAGAGATAGTATGTCCCAAAAATTTCACACTGTCCAGCCAGAATTCACATTTAGAGAATTTGGCATAAAGGCGGTGATCACGCAGTCGTTGAAGAACGACACGTATATGATTAGCATGATCTTCCTTGGTTTTGGAGTATATCAGAATATCGTCGATGAAAACCACGACGAATTTATCGAGCTTCGGCATAAAGGCTGAATTCATAAGATACATGAAATATGCCGGTGCATTAGTGAGTCTAAAAGACATAACCAGATATTCATACAGTCCATATCTGGTCGAGAAAGCCATTTTTGGAATATCACTAGGCTTGATTTTGATCTGATAATAACCAGAGCGTAGATCAATCTTAGAGAAGACTTTAGCTCCAGCTAGTTGATCGAATAAGATGTCAATGCGGGGAAGAGGGTACTTATTTTTGATAGTGACCGCATTGAGTGGATGATAATCAACACATAGTCTAAGACTATAATCCTTTTTCTTTACGAAGAGAGCGGGACATCCCCAAGGTGAAGCACTTGGGCGTATGAAACCCTTGTCAAGAAGATCTTGAAGCTGGGTCTTTAACTCGGCCAATTCATTAGGAGGCATACGATACGGCCTCTTTGAAATAGGAGCGGTGCCAGGTTGAAGCTCAATAATAAACTCGATGTCTCTGTCTGGTGGCATTCCAGGCAAATTGTCCGGAAAGACATCGGGATACTCACAGACTACAGGAATGTCTTTCAATTTGATGTCTGTGATAGCATAGGTGTGACATTCAGGTAAATAGCATGGTCACATCCTAGATATTTAGTGTGTTGTTATGTACAAAGTGTAGCAAAAGTATGTTTAAAAATTTTAATGACAAGGAGAAGTGTTTGTTTATATAAATATATTAAAATCAGGGTCCTTTTGTGCTAAGTGGGTGAATATAGGGGGTAGAATTCAAATATATGAGGGTTATTTTGCAAAAGTTCAAAACTTGTGTTTAAATCGCAAAAGTAGGTGAAACTACCTTTTGGATGTATGTGTGGTGTAGTTTTATCTATAGGATTTACATAAAATTTGAAAATTTAGCTAAGTTTCATATTAATTTCAAAACTGTTGCTCTTCTGTGGATGAACTTTAAAGCAAAGTTGTGCATTTTGAAAAACTACACACTTTTGCTTTTGGGCCCATCTCCATTTGAGAACTAGTTGGAAGGTTACCAATACATTACAGTGAGGCCCCTGTATTTTCTGCTTTTTGCAACCAGGTCCCCCATCGTCTTCCCCGAGACCCAGATCTCCTCTGCTCCTCTGCGCGCGCATGGCTCCTACCGCCGGCCGCCCCCGAGCACCTGCAGCTCTGCGTCTCGCTCCACGTGTTGCCTGGTCCCTCCTCCCACCGCCCATGTTATCCTCGCTGGCCGTCCCTCGCTCTTCCACGTCGAGCAGACGCCCCGAGCGGCCGCCACGCCGCCCCGTCGGGCACGCCGGCGCCGCCCGCCGCTCTGTGCCTGGCCGCGTGATCTCCCCCTCCCTTTCCTTCTCTTCTACCAACCGTTGCGCTGCTACAAAACCTGATCGAGCCCCCTCGCCCCGGCTGCTTTGCCTGTTCTTCCTCCTCGCGACACCGAGCCGCCGCCACTCCTCCTCGCCGGGATTCTCCTCAACCGCGCCACCCCGCCCAATTCCCTCGTCCTATCACTTCCTCACCTCCTCCCCTAACCCCCCGAGCTGATCCGGTCCAACACCGGCCACCCCCTCGCCGGAATCACCCCCACCCCGAGCCGCCCCTCACCGGAGCCACCCGAGATTGACCTCGCCGTCGACAGCACCCCTCCGCCACCTCCTCGGCCGATCCAAGTATGGAAATCGCATCCCCATCGCTCCTTGGTGCTCGTGCACGTGTTAGCTTCTCCTGTTCGCCGGCCCTTTGCCGAGAACGGCGACGCGCCGCCACGGCCGCCGCACCTTCCCGTCGTTGATCCTGTTCCACTGTCGCCCGTCGTGCACGTCCACCTCCACAGTGTTGCCTAGGTCCCGTAGGCCCTGCCCGACCGGCTCCTCCCCGCCGGCGACCTCGCCACTGGCGAGAACGCGTCGGGACCGAGCGGCCGGCTGTTGTCGAGGCCGGGCAGGGGTACATCTGTGAGAAGAAAGCTTTTTCCAGGGACCCAAGTGCAAAATACCGAGAACCCCCCCCCCCCCTCTAGTAGTTCTGTTATTTCATGTGGTTATGTTGCTGCCTTGCAAAATTCGTAGAAAACTACAGAAAAATCCAAAAATTGCAAAACAAATTTTGTTGAAAACTAGATTTCAAACCCTACAACTTTTATTAATGAAGTTTAGTTTGAAATAAAATACTTTTGCATCTGTTTTAAATCTAAGGTTAAAGGGTATTTTGTACATAACTTCTACATTTTAACTTTGTTTCTTATGATTTTTAATATGTAACTTCTATAAGCTATGTGTAACCTTGTGTAAAAGTTTCAAACTTAAATTTGTTTAGTAGCTCCACTTCTTTTGGATTTAGGTAATTCAAATTTGAAATGTTTTAAAGTTAACTAAGCATGTTCTTTAAAACTAATTGGTTAAGATCTTTTTGTCATACTCTAATGTGTTGATGATTAGTATATAATTAAATTTCCCAAGACTTTATGATTCTATTTACTTAAGTTTTGAATTTAAACTTGGAATTTAAATTAAAATTCAAATGTTCTAGTTCCTGTTTGCAATAAATTCAGTACTATAATCATGACTCATTTATGAATGGTAATTCAAGCCTAAACCCCTTTTATTTCATGAACTCATGTGTGTTGACTCTGTTGGATTGCAACCTTGTTGTGATGTAAGATCTTAAATTCAAATCTCATTTTACTTAAATTGTTGCATATCATATAGAATCAACGACGCTCGACGACGGAGACTACGAGTTGGTCTTAGGACAGGAGCAAGGGTTTTCTGAAGACCCAACACAAGTCGTCGAGGAACTAACTGAAGCCCCGAACCAAAGTTCGGAAGCCTCTGACACTCCTGCCCCCAACCCCACTCAAGAAGGCATGCTCCGATGCATATCCCAGTATTTCAATTTATTACAATTCATTATTGCATTATGTCTAGGAGTTGAAATGAAACCCTAATTGCATAAGATCTTAGGAATCCAATGTATTGTACCCGAGTCCTTATCGCATAGACGCTCTGCTTAATAGGACCGGTAAAAGTCGAGTGATTTCTTGTCACTCGCGCGATATAGGAGTTGCTTGTTTACAATTCGGCAACCACTATAAGGATGATGGACAGCGTCATGTACTGTATCATGACCTGAAGATTTACCCTGTCTGTTTTGATAAAAATGTTAAGGTCAAAGTGTGGTAGTGGTGGCTAAGTGTTTGAAAGTACTAGCCACATGCCGCGAAATATGGTAAAGCGGTAAGCCTAGTAACCAATTGGCCCGGCAAGTGGGCATACCTCCCACCACTCGAAATTTGGTTTTTCTCACGCACCGACGTGTGGGAGTACGTTCTGCAAGGCAGACAGGAATACGGGTTCATGTAGTCGCGCTACAGACGTATGTCCTGCACAATTGGTGTGCGTACGGTCCTACAAGTCGCTTGTGGTGGCCTGCTCCACGACCCGGAATGAAAGGCAAACGGTTGCTTCGGAACAATCATTGGATGTTCCCAGCGTGATAGTTAGGTTTACCTTGCAAGGTTGAATTCGATTCAGAATCGTCCGCTTCTCATGAAGATTGAGACTGCTTATTCCTTCTACCACATAGAGTAAAAAGTGTAATTGTTGATGGAATAATCTTAATGGATGATAATCTCTATTCTTACTTGTTTAGTATAGGTGCTTACCTAGAATGGCTAATCAAGCTAGAATCTGAAAGCTAAAACTTGAAAGTAAGTTATACTCTTTGTTGCTTTTCAGCTGAAAATAAACCCAGAGCCTTTACAATGCCTGCATGAGTCTAGTTACGGTCTAAAGTATACCCAAACCTGGGTAAGCCTTGCTGAGGATTAGAATGCTCAGCCTTGCTAGTATCTGTTTCAGGTATAACCTTCGAGAATCCCGTGGACAATCCTGCATGGCCAACGTCTGTTCCTTTTGGCTGGTCCGTGGAGTGGGATCCGTCCCCGGCTGGCAGTGACCCTCCTGAGTGACACCAGGCCTTGGGCTGAGCATGGTGTCCACTTTCGCAATGTTTGTAGTCACGTGTTCTTTTCTTTCCGCTGTGAGTTTAGACAAGCTGTTCGGCTTGTCTGTTTAAACACGGTTTGTACAAGTTTTACTTAAGTTTGAACCTGGTTTGTAATAATGTTGATTATCTGTAAATTAAGAGATAATGAGCTGTTCTGTGATTGTAAGCTCGCCTTCGTGCGAGGTAAACCTGCTTTGATCCTGTTGAACCGTGGTTGTATCGGCCGGAGACCCGACAGACCAATGGATTATTCCATTTGAAGTGCGTGGAGTTAATGTCTGCTGTATAGCGATCATTAGCGCACTTGAGCCGGAATAATTCAGGCGGTTCTGCCACAGCTGGTATCAGAGCTGTAAGTTTACCTTACATCTGGAAAAGCTCTTATAAAGTGTTTTCAGGATAAAATTTGCTAACAAATGAGTTTACAAAGTACGTTGGATCCGTTAAGGTTGATGCCTAGAACATAAAGCCCTAGGGACTTATATGGGAAATATCAGGTGGTTATTAGTATCTATATATGTATAGATAGTTCTAACTTACAGCACTACTTTCTGTCAAAATTTAAATTCATGTACAACCCAATCTTACATTTTGTAACGACACCTACGATTGTGAGGTAAGAAGGTAAGGATCCTCAGCTAACTTGGGAGTTAGCTTTCCCGTCGGTGATGCGAACCGAACGCTGTTTCTCAAGCAGTGGCCTACTTGAGATGCGGCCAATATATCAACTTAGGTTGATCATATTGGGAGTATATGGTTCGGCGCAGGGTATGGCGATCGCTGTTCATACCCCCGCATTTTGCGGTACCCCCGTGAATATGTTATTTTGATAACGTATGTTAACGTTGTCTGTACAGCGGTAATTGTACAGATGCTGTTTCTATAGTGAACAGTACTATTTGGGGACGCTTTCATGTCGTGCTGCCATGAAAGTTTCATGATATATATGTATGTGCTCTTCTGCAGGTACACTAACCACGATTAAGAGGTTAGGACGAGTAGGATTTACCGATTAGTTATATAGTGAGAGACGTATGGATGTGCCACCGGAATTAACCACGTAAGTCCGAGGATATTCGGCAATTGTTTTTGTTGTGAGGACGAGTAGTACGTGCATGCATAATTTGTTGTTAAACAAAAGAATGTAATGTATGTTTAATATTGCCAAGGATGAATGGTATGTTATTTTTCTCTGGAATGGGTTGATAGGGTTCTGATGGTAGTTTTAAGTTGGGTATCTTAAAGTACCTTAGGCTTCCATCTGATTTTTAGTCCTTACTGTTATCAGAATTGATTATCTCGTTCCATTTATCTTGTACTTTCTCAGCAAGGTAAAAAAGTCTCACCATTTGCATTTCTGTTGCAGATGGCAGCCCCTCCTAACATCTTTTGGGATCCAGTAGGGCATCTCCATACAAATGCCCTGCATTGGGAGGGCTTTCCTCGTTTACTTTGGGAGTCCTTAAGGTCGTTTGGCTATACAGACCCTCCACAATATGATGCAGTAGAATATCAGGAGGAGGGCATGTATCGAGCTCGAGTCAGAACGACTATCCCTCAACACCCTCATCGTTCCCAATGGCAACCCATTGAAATTGAAGTAATGGGTTATCGAATCATGGATACCATTGAAGGGGCAGCACTGGAAGCTATCTATGTCTTCTGTAATCAGCATCCTAGGGAAGTCGCAGGACAGCCCATTGGTTTATTTGCTACGACAGATCCTAATGAGCCAGAGTGGAATCTCAGGGTAGTTCCTGAGAGTCACACACTGGAAGGTCCACCGGAAGAAGCACTTCGAGGTATGATGCGATTTATGAATGTGCAGTATCATTACCAATTGTTACTGCGTCGTGAGATGGGCCAATTGGTTAATGCTGCGTGAAGTCTCTATAGGGAAGCTGATAGACATATCACCCAAGTGGTTCAACTTCGAGCTTTGGTGATTGAGAAAGATGGAATCATTGCTACCCAAAATGAGACTATTCATCATCGGGAAGATCAAATCAATGAGAGTGATGCGACAATCACCCAACGCAACACGATCATTGAATTTCTTCAAGAGCAGATTCATGATCTCATCCTCGAAGTTGATGATGCTAATGCGCACATAAATGAGCTCCAACAGCAGCCTGTGCCTCCTGCAGTACCGGAACCTGAAGAAGAAGGAGAAGAAGATCCCGAAGAAATTGAGTCTCCGAGATCGACTCTGAGCACGGAGATCCTGTCATCAGTCCCCATCATTCCTCTTCAGGTAGTCAGTCATCAATGGGCAACTTTGATGACTTTTAGTTGGGGTTGAGTGAGTGATAGTCTAGTTGTAATTAATGTAGAAAAATGTAACATAAGCGGTGTGTGGTCTATCTAGATGTAGAGCCACTTGTTGTATATGTGGCATGGGTCCTTAGGTAAAGGTTGGTATGGTTTAAGTGCGTTGGTGTAAAATGTAAGGATCACCAGTGTTTATATAGCAATCTAAATCTTGTGTTTTGTTATCCTGTTCAATGTCCTTGCATCTGTTCTAAGTGGATTGAATGGAGCGTATGAATTACATTTCCATTTGGTAATTGCATATCATATGAAATTGGAGTAAGAATATGGTTGATAATGGATATCTCCTTTATTTCAGATGGTTGGAGCTACTCGCGGAACCCCGGAAGGATTCCGGGCAGATCAGGACAGTGGTTCTCAGCAACCACCACCGCCACCTCCAAATTTGGTCGAGGTCATGGCCTGACAAACAGAATTTCTCAACCAACTTGTACAAGCTCAGATGGGCCACTTCCATCAGCAATCCCGAGGCCGAGATGAATCCCCTGTCGGCTAGTTATCAAGACTTTCTCAGTACCCAGCCTCCATTATTCCATAAGGCAGACGAGCCTCTGGACGCAGACGCTTGGCTTTGAACCATCGAGTCCAAGTTCGCTTTATTGTCTGCTTCATGTTCAAATGAAAACAAGGTGCTTTTTGCAGCCCAGCAACTCCACGGCACAGCTCGCCTATGGTGGGATCATTTTTATGCCATGCAGCCTGCCGATCATGTTGTCACCTGGGATGAGTTCTGGACCGCCTTTCGAGCACATCATATACCTGAGGGACTCATTGAGTGCAAGCTCAATGAATTTCTGAACCTGACTCAGGGAACCCGCACCGTCATTGAAACAAACCGGATTCCCGAATCGAGGAATCCGACTCCCTGTATCATCGTGATAGTCCCTGGATCAAGCGCTGTCACATACAGAACTCATTTCAGGTATAATATCACAGTCATACTCATTATAAGGTCAAACACAGGTTTAATTATTACATAAATCCAAAGGATTTGTAGTATGGAATTTATTACAAGCCTCTCGGCTAGATCGAACAAGCAGAAGGCGCAAAACGGTAGCTAGGTCTTCGGCCGTTCATCATCTTCGGGAACCTCCTCCACAGGCGACTTGAGCGTAGCTCGGGCCTCAGTCGTACCATCCATCGTCGTTGGGGTCGAACTCCGGATCGGGTCCTGCATCGTACCAGGCTATCCCCAAGGAATGGGATAGGTTCACGTCACTATCTGTATGCAAGCTTTATCATGGTCTATACTACAGATATAACAGAGTTCAAGAGGTAAAGCTGGGGTTTCCCTATGCATGCAATATATATATATATAAGAATACACATCTCCTTTCATTCCCGACTCGGGCCCTTCCGGCATCCCGGACCCCCGATCACACACACCTTCCAAAGCCGCCAAGTCGATGCGAGGACTCCCTCTCCTCGCATCTCAACTGCCCCCTGGCAGGAAGTTATTCTAGAGGGAGGTAGAAATTATGACTAACACTAACTAATAAGAGCAATAGAGGAGTAGGGATGTCCATAACCGAGGACGCGGCTATACGTATAGTTTTCACCCTGCAGGGGTTGTACACCTGGACCCACTCGAATCGACACTAGCCGGAGATCAGCCGACTAGTATACGAAACACCGGTCTACTAAAATGGAATTAGGAGCCACGGCACCATCTGGCTTTCCCGGGTCTTGAGCGCATCCTCCCACAGGAGGTCGCCCCGGGACTGTGAAGCCTCCCATGCGTCTCGGGGAACGTGAGGTCAGCACCTCCTTCCCCTGCACCGATACTCGACCTTCCTACCGGCTTGGTACCGCACTTGCTCACCCCGGACCGGGCCCACCCTCATAATGGGTAAGTGGTGTGCACGCTTAACAGATTCCCACAAATCATAGTTACTCTCACCCGGTCCTTAACTGCCGAAGCGGGCATCTTCGTCAAAAGCGTATCCACCACGGTGGTCCACGACTGCACCCTTAACGGGTGCCTCTAACACCTCAAACACGTAACCAAAGCTGTACCCGCCACAGGTACTCCGTAGGGTGTGCCAAGATACACACCCCAAGCCCTCGATCCACGATCGAGTTAGGTTGCCCACTCCCGGCTAAACCCTAGTCACCAACTCCTGAAGAGTACCACTTCACACACGCCAAGACTATCCACACGTTTCCCACACATACACATTCAAGGATTTACAAGGCATTTCGTATAATAAACAAGTAAGATAGGTTGGCAAGGAGCAAGGTTCATGAAATGGGCCATGCAGGTTCATCTTGATATAAGTATACATATAGCGATAGCACATCTACAAGCAATGCCTAATAGGAATTCAAATCGTAGATGGGCGTGAACCTGGCATCTCTTCGAAGTCCTCCTGGGCCTCCGGGTAGTCCTGGCCGTCGGTCAACTCCTCGTGGTCGGGTGGTTCATGATTTTAGAGTAGGGACCAAAGTGCAAATATGCACAAAATGCTACAAATATGATCCAAATCACCACAATGCCTACTCTAACGGGTGGTTCATGATTTTAGAAGAATTATGGAACTGGTTTCATATTTTTCGGAGGTCCCGTTGATTTATTATGAATTTTCTAAGGAAAAACCTATTTCTGAAATCAATAAAGGAATTTTGGAAAAGAAAATCATTAAACAGAGACACGTGGCAGCACCAGGGCGTGCCACGTGGCATGCTGATGTCAGCATGACGTCAATATGACATCATCAGGGGGATCCGGGTATGCTGCCGTCAGTAGTGGGCCCTGCTGACGTCAGCATTGATCAGTCAACGTTGACCGGTCAACGGTCAAGGTGGGTCCACGGTCAACGGGCCCCACTAGTCAGCCTCGCCCTGAGGCTGACAGGTGGGCCCCTCGGGTCAGGCCGAAAAAGGAAAAAGAAAAAGGTCTCGGTTTGGTTCTGGGCCGAAAGTGGTGATGGGCCGGCTCAAGGCCCAACGGCTCGGCTTGGCTCACGGGGTCAGCTCGGCCTGCGGCTCAGCAGGCCGGCTCGGGCAGGTGGGCTATCCAGCCGTGTAGGCAGGCCTGGGGGTCTAGGTTCTTTGCTGGCTCAACGTGATCTCGGCCTGACTCCTTCATGGGCCACAGTTGGGCTGGCGGCCCTTTCTTCTTCTTCTCCTCCACGCTGGCGGCTTCCTCCCCTTTCCTTCTCACTGACAGGTCGGGCCCAGGTGTCGGTCTCCGCGGGATCAGGTGCGGCAGGGCTGGATCCGGTGCGGTAGAAGGGCGTGTGTGTGTGCGTGTGGGCGCCGTGGCGCGCGTGCGAGTGCGGACGCCCGAAGGGTGCTCGGGGAAAAGCCTCAACGGCTTGGCCACGACGCGAATGCGACGTCGCGGTCATGTCGCGGGGGTGGATGCGCACGGTGAGGCCGTGGCACGGGCATGGCGAGGCTAGGCGTGGTCGGGTCTCGCGGCATGGGTGCGCACGCACGCGCGCGGGTCCTGGCATCCCAGGGCCGCGGCGTGGCCGTGCCGTGCGCGGGGCACCGGCATCCCGGGCCTGCGGCACGACGCGGCTCCGGTAGGGCGACGGCGGTAGCGGGGGAGACGGCGGCGCGTTGGGGTCCTGCACAAAAGACGGCACGGCTGCCGGAAGGGAAGTGGGGGTCCCTAGGGCTTGCTATAGAAGGCTCCTCGGCGTCGCTGGCAGCAGAGGGGAAGAAAAAGGGACGGCGGCGGTGGCGCTCATCGAGGGTTCGCTGGTGGGTCACTTGGCGTGGTGGTGGGCTGGTGCAGGCGGGTCGGGGCCGTGCAGGATGAGCTACGGCGTTGATGTCGTTGTACGTGGCGCCGGCCTGGTGAAGCTCCGGTGGCGGCGGCGGCGTTGTCCTCCTCGCACTGCTCTTGGTCCTCCTCCTCTTGCACTGCTCCTCCTCCTCCTTCTCTCCCTCTCTCTGGTGCGGTGGCGGCGGATAGAGAAAAGGGTGCGGGTTGCTAGGGCTTCGGGGGGCGACCTTGGGGTTTTTATGGGCGTGACCCTAGGGCTTGCGGCGCGGGCCCGGACACCGAGGGCGGCGATGCCCGGCGTCTGTACCACGGCCACGCGGCGGGCATCAAGCGGCTGCAGCGCGGGGCTAGGGTTTTGCAGTGCGGGTGGCCGAGGCATGGGGGAAAAGGGAGCGCGCGCGGGTGGTTGCGCTGCACTGTCGCGGAGTGGAGACAGGCACGCGCGAGGTGACGTCGGCGAGCGCGGGCGCGGCGAAAAGAGGAGCAGCGGTTTCGCTATCCTGTCGCGAGGCGGGGGCGAGCGGCGATGCGTGGCGGAGCGAGCCGGGAGAGGGAGCGGGCGGAGGAAGAAGGGAAAGCTGACGGGTGGGACCCGCCCGTCAGCTGCCCCGGGCGAAGGGAAAGCGAAGCGTCGCGACAGATCGCGACGATGGGCTGGGCCGGTGGTGCTGGGCCGGTGGCGCGCGGGGAAAAAGAGAAAAGGGAAGGAGGTCAGCTGGGCCTGGGGCTGCGTTGGCCGGTGGGCTGGTGGCCCACGAGGGGTATTATAGGGTAGGCTTTGGATTTGAATTTGTTTGGCCCTTTCAAATTCAAATCCCACACAGTTTGAATCAAGCAATTCGAAAATCCACTCAAATAAAAATTCAGCAATCCCTCCAATCCAAGATAACTCGCAAAAATTTTTGAAATCCGAATTTTTTGTTAAACAAACTTTCTAAAGGTTAACATGGAATGTTACAGACTCCCCCCCTCACAAGAATCTCGTCCCCGAGATTAAAGGTTTACCTGGTCCTCGAAAAGGTGTGGGTACTTCTCCTTTAGATCGGACTCCTTCTCCCAAGTGGCTTCCCGTTCTGTGTGATTACTCCAAAGAACCTTGCAGTAGGGAATGGAGGTCCTCTTAGTCTCCTTATCTGCCCAGGCCAGTATCTTCATGGGATACTCGACATACTCAAGCGTTTCTTGCAAGTCCACTACCTCTGGGGGTATTGTCTCATCCGGCACTCGCAAGCATTTGCGTAGCTGAGATACGTGGAAAACTGGATGTACCCCAGCAAGTTCTTCTGGTAGCTTCAGTTTGTACGCCAATCCCCCGATCTTTTGGACGATCGGATACGGTCCAATGAACCTCGGAGCTAGCTTCCCGTTGACATGGAACCTCTTGGTGCCTCGGAGCGGTGACACCTTCAGGTACACGTGGTCTCCGACTTCAAACGAGAGGTCTCTCCTTTTCTTGTCGGCGTAGCTCTTCTGTCTGCTCTGCGCTATCTTCAGGTTTTCCCTGATCTTGGCGACATTTTATTCAGCTTCTACGATAGAGTCTGGACCAAAGTATGATCTCTCCCCGGTTTCTGACCACATCAGTGATGTTCTGCATTTCCTGCCATAAAGTGCCTCGAAGGGTGACATCCTCAAACTAGCCTGATGGCTGTTGTTGTACGTGAACTCAGCATAGGACAAACTCTTCTCCCAATCATTCCCGTAGGCTAGCACACATGCTCTAAGCAAGTCTTTGAGTATCTGGTTCACTCTCTCAGTCTGCCCATCGGTTTGGGGGTGAAAGGCAGTGCTGTAATCTAGTTGAGTCCCTCGGATTTGTGCAAGCTCTGCCAGAATTTCACGGTGAATTGAGGGCCTCGATCTGATACTATGCTTCGTGGTGCCCCGTGGAGTTTTAGAATGTTCTCCATGTACAGTTCGGATAGTCGGCTCACGGTGTACGTGGTCTTGATGGGGATGAAGTGTGCCACTTTGGTCAGGCGATCAACGATTACCCAAATGGAGTCATTGCCCTTCTGAGTCCGGGGCAATCCTGTTATGAAGTCCATACAAATGTCATCCCACTTCCATATGGGAATATCAAGTGGTTTCAGCAGACCGGCAGGGCGCTGGTGTTCAGCCTTGATTCTCCTACAAATGTCGCACTTAGCCATGAATTCGGCTATGTCCATTCTCATGTCGTTCCACCAGAAACGGTCCTTCAAGTCTTGGTACATCTTCGTGCATCCTGGGTGTATGGCGTACTTGGAGTTATGCGCTTCATCCAGAATCTCGGCACGGATCCCTTGATCCTAGGGTACACATATGCGATCTTTCAGCCATATGGTCCCTTGGTCGTCGACCCTGTAGTCAGTCGCTTTTCCGTCTCGCATTGCTCGCTTGAGCTTCTGAAGTTCTAGGCATCGTCGTTGTGCTTGCCTGATTCATTCCTCCAGATCATACTTGACTGTCATTGCGTTCAGGTGCCCTTGCTCTACTATTTCCAACTTCAGCCTCTCGAGTTCATCGCACAGTGCAGGCTGCTCGTCACGAACCATCAGATTGCTGCAATAGTGCTTCCTGCTTAAGGTGTCTGCTACGACGTTAGCCTTGCCGGGGTGGTACTGAATATTCAGATCGTAGTCCTTGATCAGCTCTAATCATCTTCTCTGCCTCATATTCAGCTCTGCCTGAGTGAAGAAATACTTCAGACTCTTGTGATCGGTATAAACATCGCACTTGTTGCCAATTAGGTAGTGCCTCCAAATTTTCAAGGCATGCACTACAGCTGTGAGTTCAAGGTCGTGGGTAGAGTAGTTTTCTTCGTGTTTCCTCAACTGTCGGGAGGCATACGCCACAACTTTGCCATCTTGCATCAGCACACAACCCAGGCCTTGACGAGAAGCATCACAATAGACCACGAAGTCCTTCTTGATGTCCGGAAGAGTGAGGATTGGGGTGGTAGTGACTCGGGACTTAAGCTCTTGAAAGCTGGCTTCACACTTGGGTGACCATACGGATGGTACGTTGTTCTTGAGTAGCTCGGTCATAGGCTTGGAAATCTTGGAAAAGTTCTCAATAAATCGCCGGTAGTAGCTCTTGGGCTGCTGCCACTCGGACACTACTTCGATCTTCTCGGGATCTACAGCAACCCCATCTGCAGTGAACACGTGGCCTAGGAAGGTAACCTTCTCTAGCCAAAACTCGCATTTACTGAACTTAGCATACAGCTGGTTCTGCCTCAACCTCTCGAGTACTATCCTCAGGTGCTCAGCGTGTTCTTTGGCTGTCTCGGAGTAGATCAAGATGTCGTCGATGAAGACTATGATGAACTTGTCCAGTTCTTCCATGAACACCTTGTTCATCATGTTCATAAAGTAGGCGGGTGCATTGGTCAGTCTGAAGGATACTACGGTGAACTCGTACTGGCCATATCTGGTCACGAACGCTGTCTTCGGAATGTCACACTCCCGGATCTTCATCTGATGGTATCCGGATCTCAGATCAATCTTGCTGAAGAATTTGGCCTTCCTCAACTGGCCAAGCAGATCATCGATTTTGGGCAATGGATACTTGTTCTTGATGGTCACGGCATTCAGCGATCGGTAGTCGATGCATAACCTCATGGTTCCATCCTTCTTCCTCACGAACAACACGGGTGATCCCCATGGTGATGCACTAGGCCTGATGTACTGTTTATCTAGCAGGTCCTTCAGCTGTTTCTTCAACTCGGGAGTTCTTCTGCGGACATGCGGTAGGGTCACTTCACGATCGGCGCCGTCCCCGGCACAAGGTCAATCACAAACTTGACATCCCTGTCCGGTGGTAGACCTGGCAGCTCCTCGGGAAACACATCAGGATACTCGCAAACCACTGGTACGTCTTCGAGTGTCCTCTTCTCCAAGTTGTTCAAATTGTACACCTGAGGCACATCTCGGGACTTCAACGGTTCAACCTCGATCTTCTTCCCACTAGGGTGTTCTAGGGTCACCAACCTGGGCGAGCAAGATATGACACCCTTGTGTGCAGTCAACCAGTCCATCCCCAAAATAACATCTATCCCCTCTGATGGCAGTACTGTCAGGTCAGCTGTGAACGGCAACCCCTGAATCATGATTCTCACTCCCTTACATGCTAGTGTGCACCTATGATCCCCCAGTGGGGAGCTAGTGATGATAGGATGGCTTCTCGGGGTCATCGGAAGGGATTTTTGTGCAACACACTTTGAAGAGATGTAGGAGCAAGTGGCTCCAGAGTCAAATAACACCAAGGCTTTAGAGCCGTTGATAAGGTACTCACCTGTCACGACGTCGGGGGCATCCCGGGCCTCCTCCTTAGTTAGGTGGGTGAGGCGGCCACGGTCTGCGGAGCGCGGAGCTTGAGCGGGCCTGCGGCGGAGCCAGGCGCGCGAGCTGGAGTCGAGGTCTTCTTCTCGGGGCACTCAAAGGACTTGTGGCCCGATTTGTTGCAAGTGAAGCAAACAAACGGCGTCGAGCCACTGTTGGTCCTTTGTGCCGGCTGCTGGCGGTGGTAGCTGCCTCCTCCCTGGTTCTATCCTCCGTGGGTCTTGTTGCCGGAGTAGTGGTTGCCTCCCCCACTGTAGTTCCAGCTCGGCTGACTGGAGCCAGAACGGAAACCGCTCCTCGGTGGCAGGGGTGGCGCGTTCCTTGCCTTCTGGAAGGGCCGATCTGGTACCTGGTGGTTGGTCTGGCACTTCTTGTTGCGCTGACGGTCCTCCCATCCCAGTCTCTCCCTCTCCACAGCAATGGCACGGTTGACCAAGCTGCAGAGCGATGGGTACTCGCATCCCATCACGATCTGACGGATGCCGTGGTGTAGTCCTCGAAGAAACCAGAACTGCTTCTTCTCCTCGGTGTTGGTGTCGTTTGCAGCGTACCTCATCATCTTGGTGAAGTGGCGCTCGTACTCCTCCACCCTCATCGTACCCTAAGTCATGGTACGGAACTCCTGGGCCTTCTGGATCATCACTTGCCGGGGCACGTGCTGCTCACGGAACGCCCTGGCAAACTCCTCCCACGAGATGTGTGCTGGGTCATGGTGGGAGTCACAGTAGCTGTCCCACCATGACTTGGCAGTACCCTCGAGCTGGTGGACGGCGAGTGCGACGCACTCCTCATCGGTGCAGTTGGTGAGGTCCAGCTTGGTCTCGATCACCCTCAGCCAGTCATCGGCCTCCAAGGGGTCCGCGGCGTAGCTGAAAGTCGGGGCCTTCAGGCGGATGAACCTCTCAATCTTGCGCTGGAGGTCCTCTTCAAGCGGGCCATGACAGTTGGCCCCATGGTTCCTCTGATCAACTGACTCGGCCAGACGCTGGAGTAGCTGAGTCTGCCTATCCATGATCTCCGCGAGTGTCGGTGGTGGTGGCGGTGGCTGCTGTGCGGGCTCGGTGTCGATTTCCTCGTCAACCTCCTCCTCATCGGCTTCGTCTCCACGGCGTGCCTCCCCAAAGACGTGGGGTGCGGCACCCGCGGCAAGTCCTCTGCCTCTTCCACACCCTGCTGCCGGGGCACGTGCTGGGGCAGCATGTCCGTGCCCACGGCCAAACGGGCGGCCTCATCCGCGTGCCTCGGCTGCGGCTTCCTCCTGGGCGGCTTGTTCGAAGCGGGCCATCAAGCAGTCGGATCTCCGGATCGACATTTCCTGTATAGGGTGAAGGGGGAAATTCTCTCATGTAAACGTCGGCACTCACCACCCAAAGTAAAAGAATACACACATGGGCAAACATGCCAATTATCCGAAAAAGATGCAAGAAATTAAAACAATAACATTCAGAATAAAAGCAATTATCGAAAAAGAAATGCGAGAATAAAGAGACTTAACATCCATCCATTTAGACATCATTCAGGCAGTACAAGAAAACACCGGTGTTATCTCGAGGTCAACACATAAGCTTTCAAGATAACACCCCCAACTCACACTCTAAGAATACATCGTGAATGCTTACAAAAAGAGTGGCGACTCCTATCGTGTCTACCTGAACTCGTGACATCATAGAACGCTAGCCGGAAACATGTCATCGGCTCAGAACAAGACTCATGATAACTCTCGCCGGAATGGACCATTGGCGGCTACTTATCCTACATCTACCCCTACCTAAGACACTGACTTACTCCCTAGTAGAAGGTGACGCACAGCTTCTTGTAGGACAGCACGCGCTTGTACTCCTCCGGGTAGTCCTCCGGGAAGATGGCATCGACGGCTGCGATGGCCTCCACCACCTCCTCGGTCTCGATCGCGGGTGGCATCTCCTCGTGAGGGCACAGGTGCAGGCGAAGCTCCGTGGGAATGAGCTTGAAGTCCTCCTCCCTCACCATGGGCTGACTCTCCTCGAGTAGCTAGTTCCTCAGCTCGTGGATCTCATCGACACGGATGGAGTCGGAAATCTCCCACGTCTGCAAGGCGCGTGCGGCCTTGTCGCGGAGGTACACGGCGGTGCGGGTCAGCAAGGCAATGTTCTTCTTGTTCCTCTCCAGCCGGGTCTCCAGTTCCTTCACCCGTTCCTCCACCTTGGCTTCGAAGCTTGTTGATGGTGGCGAGGTAGTCCTTCTCCTTGAGCTCCCACTCGGCCTTCTCCTCCCGGAGCTTCTGCAGCTCGGTCTCGGTCTGGAGTAGCTTGGCTTCGGCGGCCATCCTCTGCTGGGTCTAGGTCTCTCGCATCATGTTTGCCTCCATGTAGCACACCTTGCTGCGGCGGGCCTCTACCCGGGCTGTGGTGTAGATCTGGTTCCACCCCTGAATCTCGTGCTGCTGAATGTGGATGAGCCTCACACTCTCGTAGAACCCCTGGTGGAGCTGCTCGCTCTCCAAGGAAAGGTTCATATCTAGGTGGTCCAGGTCATAGAGGTAAGAACCGGTGGTGTGGACCATGGGCTGGTCCCCTCCGGTCTCCTGAACCGGGGCAGAGTACATCTCCAGGTAGACGGCCTCGGGATCCTCATTGGGCAGGACGGCCCGAGGTAGTAGGCGGAAAGAGGAGTCCGCAAACTTGGTCTGCCAGAACTGGGCAAGTAGCTCCATCGTCATCTTCCGAGCGGCTGACTGGACGGCTGTCTCGGTGAGTACGCCGAAGCTGTAGACCATCTTACCCTCGAAGTCAGGCACAGTGGGGTCTGGTAAGACAACGAGTGTGGCGATCTTGGAGTGGTACGGGAGGGCGGTGGTCAACTCCAGGGAGAGATTGACGTAGGCCAGGTCGATGCCGATGTGCTCCACCACACGCTCGAACCACTTGAGGACACCCCTCTGGTGGTACTCCGCGTACAGCTCGGGGTTGTGGTTCACACTCTCCATCATGGTCGTCATCGCAGTTGCTACCCTGCGTAGAAACATGAGAATTGAGTCAGCGTAGGTGAGAGAATAACTCAAGAGTGGAGGAAAACTGAGTCAAGGTATCGATGAAAAATAGTCTAAGGTATTATAGTAAGTGGATAGAATCGTATAGATTTCCCTAGGTCTACCGACCATGTCTAAGGCTCGTGCTACGGTCAAGTATGGCTCTGATACCAAATGAAACGAACCGGATTCCCGAATCGAGGAATCCGACTCCCTGTATCAACGTGATAGTCCCTGGATCAAGCGCTATCACATACAGAACTCATTTCAGGCATAATATCACAGTCATACTCATTATAAGGTCAAACATGGGTTTAATTATTACATAAATCCAAAGGATCTGTAGTACGGAATTTATTACAAGCCTCTCGGCTAGATCGAACAAGCAGAAGGCGCAAAACGGTAGCTAGGTCTTCGGCCATTCATCATCTTCGGGAACCTCCTCCACAGGCGACTTGAACGTAGCTCGGGAATCAGTCGTACCATCCGTCATCGTTGGGGTCGAACTCCGGATCGGATCCTGCATCGTACCAGGCTATCCCCAAGGAATGGGATAGGTTCACGTCACCATCTGTATGCAAGCTTTATCGTGGTCTATACTACGGATATAACAGAGTTCAAGAGGTAAAGCTGGGGTTTCCCTATGCATGCAATATATATATATATAAGAATACACATCTCCTTTCATTCCCGACTCGGGCCCTTCCGGCATCCCGGACTCCCGGTCACACACACCTTCCAAAGCCGCCAAGTCGATGTGAGGACTCCCTCTCCTCGCATCTCAACTGCCCCCGGCAGGAAGTTCTTCTAGAGGGAGGTAGAAATCATGAGTAACACTAACTAATAAGAGCAACAGAGGAGTAGGGATGTCCATAACCGAGGACGCGGCTATACGTATAGTTTTCACCCTGCAGGGGTTGTACACCTGGACCCACTCGAATTGACACTAGCCGGAGATCAGCCGACTAGTATACGAAACACTGGTCTACTGAAACGGAATTAGGAGCCACGGCACCATCCGGCTTTCCCGGGTCTTGGGCGCATCCTCCCACGGGAGGTCGCCCCGGGACTGTGAAGCCTCCCATGCGTCTCGTGGAACGTGAGGTCAGCACCTCCTTCCCCTGCACCGATACTCGATCCTCCTACCGGCTTGGTACCGCGCTTGCTAACCCCGGACCGGGCCCACCCTCATAATGGGTAAGTGGTGTGCACGCTTAACAGATTCCCACAAATCATAGTTACTCTCATCCGGTCCTTAACTGCTGAAGCGGGCATCTTCATCAAAAGCGTATCCACCACAGTGGTCCGCGACTGCACCCTTAACGGGTGCCTCTAACACCTCAAACACGTAACCAAAGCTGTACCCGCCACAGGTACTCCGTAGGGTGTGCCAAGATACACACCCCAAGCCCTCGATCCACGATCGAGTTAGGTTGCCCACTCCCGGCTAAACCCTAGTCACCAACTCCTGAGGAGTACCACTTCACACACGCCTAGACTATCCACACGTTTCCCACACATACACATTCAAGGATTTACAAGGCATTTCGTATAATAAACAAGTAAGATAGGTTGGCAAGGAGCAAGGTACATGAAATGGGCCATGCAGGTTCATCTTGATATAAGTATACATATAGTGATAGCACATCTACAAGCTTGAGTTCTTTAGATTATGCATGAACTGGTGTAAGATTTTCAAACCTAGTATAGTTTTGTAGCTTGAGTTCTTTTAAATTTGGGGAAATTCAAATTTGAATTGTGATGGAATTAATTAAGCATATCTATCAAAGCTTAATTAATTAGATCTTTTTGTCATAATCTAATAGGTAGATAATTAATTTATGGTTAAATTTTCAAGACTTTATAATGTTATTTACCTAAGTTTTGAATTCAAATTAGGATTTGAAGCTAAACTTAAAATATTTTAATTTCTATTTTCAGTAAATTCAATGCTATAGTCCTAAATTAAATATAAATGATGATTCAAAGCTAAAACCTCTTTTGTTTCATGAGTTTTTGAATGATAGCTTTTTAAATTGCAACTTTATCGTGAAATAAAATAAAAGAGTGTACATCCCTTAATTTTATATC
Source organism: Panicum hallii (assembly GCF_002211085.1). NCBI lineage: Eukaryota > Viridiplantae > Streptophyta > Magnoliopsida > Poales > Poaceae > Panicum > Panicum hallii. The sequence continues at coordinate 25,205,626 of NC_038047.1, read as the reverse complement.
TTTGCATATCATGTAGACCCGACTACTCTCGCCGACGGTGACTACGAGCTGATCGCGGACCAAGCCGGAGAAATTCCTGAAGACCTCAAGAATGCTGTCGAAGGTCTAACTGAAGCTCCGAACCAAAGTTCGAAAAACTTTGACACTTCTGCCCTCAACCCTACGCAAGAAGGCAAGCCCCGGATATGACCCACTATTTTATTTACACTGCAATCTATATCTATTTATATATTTCCATGCATTAAGTTCTTAGGAATTGTATGAAAAAACCTAGTTGCATTTTCCTAGGAACCAATGTAGAAGTCGGGTGATTTCCTGTCACTCGCGCGATATAGGAGTTGTAATGTTTACATTCCTGCAATCACTATAAGGATGACGGACGGGAAGAATGTGAAGTATCATGGTTGAGATGATACCCCGTCGGTGTTGTTGAATCCGATAAGGTCGCAATGTGTGGTGATCGGGGTTAAGCGTTTGAAAGTACTAACCACATGCTATGAATTTTGCGTAAGCGGCAAGCCTAGTAACCAATCGGCCCGAGGAGTGGACATACCTCCCACCACTCGTATTTTGGTTCTTCCTGTTACTCGATTCGACGTGTAGGAATACGTGTTGCTGGGCAACCAGGAGTACGGTCATGTAGTCGTGCTACAGGCGTACGTCCTGCACTTTGGAATTGCGTATGGTCCTGCAGTCGCTTGTGGTGGCTCTAATCCACGAGTCGGAATGAACGGCAAACAGTTGCTTCGGAACGACCGTTTGGTGTTCCAAGCGTGTGAGTTAGGTTTATCCTTGCAAGGTTGGAAATTCGATTCAGAATCATCCGTTTCTCGCGGAGATTGAGACTGCTTGATCCCTTTGTCACATAGAGTAACAAGAGCAATTATATGGTATCAAAGATGATGTTTGACCAAAGATTATACCATGCTTGCTTAGTTATAGGTGCTTACCTTGAATGGATAATCAACTAGAATATGAAAGCTAAAAGTTGAGTTAAGGACTTACTCTTTATTGCTTTTCAGCTAAAAACTAAACCCAGAACCAGTGTAAACCTTCATAAGTCTAGTTACATGGCTAAGTATACCATGACCGGGTCAGCCTTGCTGAGTATTAGAATACTTAGTCTTGCCTTGTAACTTTTGTTCAGGTAATACTCCTGACGACTCAGCCCTGCCTGTACCGTGGCCCTACCCTCTGCCTGATGGTTGGTCCGTGGAGTGGGACCCGTCCCCGGCCAACGCAGACCCCTCCGAGTGATGTCATGCCGGGGCTAGCATGACACCTGCACTGACGACGTGTACAATGCCGTACTTTAAACTCCGCTGCATGACTTGAAACTTAAACCGTTTGTAATAACTTCCCTCAGTTGGGAATTTATGTTTCTTTTGAACACTCATATAATATATTTGCCTGCGATGTAAAATGTGATGGCTTTTGTATCTCTGGACTCGCCTTCGTGCGGGGTACCTTGTTTGATCCTGCTTTTGATGGTTTATCAGGACGTTACCCGACAGACCAAAGAATTATACCGTTTGAAGCACGTTGGAGCCCTCAAGAATGGACTCACGTACTTGAGCCGGTGTAATTCAGGTTGGTTCTGCCACATCGAGGGATCACAACAACCATGCCAATCATCATAGATAGAACCGAGGTGCGCTTGGATATCCACATCTATCCTATCATCGATTTCAATCTTCTGCTAGGCTTCCCGTTAGAAGAACTCCTTGGTACACCTCAAGGAAGCCTATATGAAAATCTTAGCGAAACCGCTTCCGCCACCTCTTGCTTGAAAAATTTCTTGGCAAAGCCTCATTTTGAGCAAAACCCGCTTGAGATGGTGATGCGTGTATCTCCATTCATATCATCCGAGCCAGCCTTATTTGAGGGTGCAGAACCTTCTACCCCCAAAGAGGATGACTCAAAAGACTTTTGTGAAGACGAACGACCATCACCACCCTCGATCAAGTTTGAGCCTCTTTTGGCTGGCCCAACATCAGCCTTTCACGAGGACTCTTGAGATGGAGAACTCATGGGCTATGGAACTTTGTGAGGAGCTAACTCTAGAATCCGGAGAAAAGGATCCCCTAGACGAGCATGGGAACTTCATTCTTGAAGCACAATAAGAACTTTGCTCGTATAATGCCTTTCTAGAGTCACCCACGCTTTATTTCATAAGCACGCACGAGGACTACAACCACCCTAAACTCCTCCTTTCCAAAATTTTTAGATGGATGGTTGTAGATGCGTATGTTTACCATAAGCATTGCAAATTTCATGGGCATGCTATGGCACTAACCTTGCAGCTTGAATGATGATAAATCATCAAATGGCGGCGAAGCTGGGAACATTATCACTAATGATAGCTGCAAGAAGAAGTTCCCCATGGTCGAGCTTGTGACCATAAACAAAGCACTGCTGGGAGATGGCCCGGACTTTCATTTCCCTTTCCAATAAAGTTCGCTTTTATCAATAAAAGCAAGAACATGTTTTTAGGATAGTTTGTACCTTCAGGTATTTTTGGTCGCTAACCATTGCAGGTTAAGATTAAAAAGGATGAGGGACATGCGATGCTCGAGAATGCTGCACCAGCTGTACACTTGGTCTTCTTTGGTGATGGAACACACTCTGTAGGAAACACCGACATTGCACACTAGACTCTTGGTGTTCCGACACACAAAAGTCCAAGTGTGGGGGAAATCGGTGAGCATCTTGTTGCAAGTTTCAGTCGTATAGAAGAATCCTAGTTTAAAGAAGATGTCAGCTCTGGCTTACTTATGAAAAAAAAGAAGAAAAGGAAAAAAATGAAAAAAAGAGAGATAAAAAAGGAGAGAGAGAAAAGGAGAGAAAAAAAGGAGAGAGTGAGAGAGAGTCAGCGATCTTCACATAAACCTTCATTCGCAGCCTGGCTCTACCCAGCCTTGCTCTCGCTTACACTTGCAAAGCCTTGGCATAATTCTCATCCACTTCCAGCTTTGCATAGTTTCGCTCCAGCAGCTCCTGCGCATAAAGGAAGAGGAATGCTCCTCTTCCTTTCTAGGCCTTTGCTGCTTCACTTCGATTGGCACCTGCTTGCATGCACAAAAAGGAGACATACTCTGTGCCTCCAGTTCTATAGCATTGTGCCAATAGAACATGCCTCCAAAGAACATGGACCCCCACACGAGGCTTGAGTACCACTCGCCTGAGTTGGTGTGGTCAAAGTGCCTTCCTCTGCAACAGTCCACATCGAAATGGAGGAGCAATCGACGACCATATGTGACCACACTACAACTGCAGCAATTTTAGATCATCCATCCTCATATGGTGCCAGTGAAAATACTCAGGTATGCAAAGGTAAGATTCACCAATCCCTTGCTCATATTTATCTCCAAATTAACAGAGTTTGATCATGCAAAAATCATGTTTCCTTTGTTTACGTTCATATGCTCTGGTTTGGATATTTTCATATGGTACATCCATAGCCTTTTTAAATTAAGCATGGTGCTTAGTTTAAAATAGCCTTCTTTAATCAAATAAGAGAAGGTGTCAAGTTTGATTAATGAACCATCTAGTTAATACTATCAGAGACCCTGGATGTATATCTTTTATTGACTAACCCCCGCAGGGAAGATTTCAAATAGATGGGTAAGTCCTCAAGCTCAACTCATACTAGAGATAAACCAAGGCTCGGGATAGACTTCAACAAAAAATTGCACAACATGCAAAGGAGGTACAAATCACCTTCCATGGCGCACTGTGAGTCCAATGCCAAATGCCCCTTTGTTTTTGTTCATTCAATTTTATCTCAGCCTTGTTTGAGTTATGCTGAAAGAAAAAAATGGTGAATAATAAAGTTTCAAAAAAAACTTTCTGAAATAGAAAGAGTTAAAATAAAAAACATTTGCAAAATAAAAGAACCTCTCAAAAAAATGATGAAATAGAATGAAGGCACATCTTGGGATCCATGCTAATTGAATCTTTGAATTTGATCTTCCTTAAGCATGGATGTGAACTACTAATCTTAAGGCAATAATGAAATCCTTTCAAAACTCTTCATGTCCTTCAAGTATTTGTTGTCCACTAACCTTTTGTAGGAAATAAAATGAAAATCAAGGGGCAGAAAACAATAACTCCAACACTCATATGATGCTCCTTGATCCCATTGAAGGCAGATGCACAAGGAACCAAGCAGAACAAATGCAAAGCTTTGCTCCATACCTATGAAGCTTAACTCTTGCATTTTTGTTCATCGCATGGGAAGACCGGTCAGGTAAGTATCCCACACTTCGTGCATCCTTGCAATGTTTCCATCCTGCTAAGTTACCCATCATGCCCAGTTTGCCATGATAAAAAGAATATAAAAATAGATAACAAAAATAATAACAAAAAGAAACTGAGGTGCCACACACACTCCATGCGCCTTGAGTGAGTAAAAGTTTGAACTCCCCGGTATTCAAACGGATAGAGTTTTTGTTTCCACCCTTTGTTTGTTCCATTGAATAAAAATTGGTACAAGAATAAGTATGGGGGAGATCTCTAGAGCTCATCAAGAGCACACTCATTCGAGATCCTCCTCCGACATGTTGCACAACATCAGACAGTCCATCACACCAGGACAGATGGGATCCACAAGAGGGATGGCTGAACCTCTGGTTCGACCAAACCACCTCTGACTCCTCTAAGTTTCCGCTTCTTCCTCTTCAATGATGGTTTATGCAACACAACCCTCTAACTCCCTGATTCTTGAGTTTAAACAAATTTCATATTGATCACTAAAATTAAACTCAATGAACCTTGCCAATCTCCTCATGTGAAACATGCCTTTCCTATGGTTGGCTTTCATAATCTTTATTGCTCGCTTAATTCCTATTACTTGTGAACAATCTATCATAGAGAAAGCATTTCATCTAAATAGTTGATGAATGAGATACGGTATGATGAAAGGAACCTTGCTTCTCCTGGCAAAGTACTTGGGAACTTTATCTTTCAAAAAATTCAAAAACAATAGCTTGACTCCTCAATGAAGCTAAACTCCTACCAAAGCCATCCGTTGATCTCATTGAAAACCTTATGCATATGCTACTTGATTTTGCATTGAGCTTTGTCAAATTGTTTGTGGCCCTTTTGAGATTCATTTCATGCTTTCATGATTAAGAACACATACACACCACCTTCATATGCTGACTTCTACATTGGAAGTTGCACAAAAATATACCATCCATCCATCAAATAAATGCTCCATGAGTGTTATGACTCTCTCCAATCACCTTTGCAAAAATATATGGGCTATGCAAAGAAGAAGAAGAAGAAGAAGAAGAAAGGAAAAAAATATATTAAGTACATGCTCAAAAGCATGAGGAAAAAAAGAAGAGAGAAAGAAGAAAAGAAAAGATAGCCCATATCCAAAAATAAATAAAGCATAGAGAGAGTCATAGAAAAGGGAGTTCAAGATTTTCAAATTCCACACTTGCACATCTTGATCAGATTGCATGACTTGCTTCTCCTCGGATCCAGTTTTTGACTCAGCAACATATGCAATTCAAGTATGCCTCCTTTTCATTCCCTACCCTAAGCTCCACAAAAGCCTTATTAAAGCCCCTTGATGAGGAACCAAACACATTGAACGATCTGAAATAATCATTTGAGGAGCAAGTCTGTGCTTTGTTTTGAAAATATTTTAAAAACCCAAGTTATCTGAGCAAGAGAAGTAAGGAAGACTTGACTCTAATCCATTGCATTCCTCAACTACCCAAGATAGCATGGTAGACACTTCAAAGTTCATAAGTAAGGGTGAGGCTTGAAATAACTTATATGCAGGTATCATACCAGTTGAGGAGATGGACCACCTTAGTCCTTAAACCTTTACTCGAGGATGAGCAAAGGACTAAGTGTGGGGGTGTTGTTGACGGTTCTTAAGCATCATATCTGACCGTCAACTCCTGTAAGAAAACAATGGAATAACAAGCACCAACTTAGAGATAGGAGTTTATATCAAATCATTACATGAGTTTTGGTGAATCACTGTTTGCAGGAGGCCACACCTGCATACGGAGCAAAACCATGCTCAAACAAAGGGAAAAGTACAATTTAGAGCATCCTATGCAAGCACAAGAATTGGAGGGCCCATAACCCAAGGCAATTCTACCCACAAGGCCAAGAAACAAACCTCCAACCAATCAGAGCCTGTCACATGGATTCAAGGGCCCACAAACAGGAGGAAACCACCTAAACTTACCACCAACCACCCTATACTTGATGACCCATCTGGCAGTGTCCTGGAGGAAGGCAGAGCTGGGGAGGCACTACCTGGGGTTGGCCGATCCCTAGCGTTGGCTGAACCTGGATGGCCTCCCATCTCGATCAGTTTTGGCAGAGAGTAACCCCCATGTTTCCCCCCAGGCGATTCACAATGTTTCCATACATAATTCCTACCAGAACTAGCCTTGGAGGACTATATAAGGAGGAGAGCCCCCCCCCCCCCGGCCATACACACAACATGAAGAGAATTGAAGAGCTCCACTCCAAGGCGAAGCCCTACCTCCGTAGTGCTTAGAAATAGGGAGAGAGTGAGTGTGGCAGAACCGCCTGAATTAATCTGGCTTAAGTGCGCTAACCATCACCATAAATGCAATCCGGGCTAACAAGCACTTAAAACAGAGTAAAACGACAGTCTATCGGGTAACATCCCAATGCAACCACTGGTTTTCCGATTGAAACAAAGAATACATACTACCCACATGAAGGTGAGCCTAGAGATTACAATAATCCATGATTTTACATCATAGAGTTCAACATGAATTATTATTACAAACCAAGTTTGACATTCATAAAACAAGGTACTTTCAGAGTTTAATAGTGCAGCGGAAAATAAGCGAAAGTTCTAACGACGACACAAGATATCATGATGAAGTCTGTACAAGATATCATTCAGCGTTATCATCATTAGCCGAGGATTCATCACATTCCACAGACCAACCAGAAGGAAGAGTACACGGCCAAGTCAGACTAGCAACCATGTCCTCGAAGGTCTCACCTGAAAATAAAGCTGCAAGTAAGGCTAAGTATACTAATACTCAGCAAGGCTTACCTGACTAGTGGAATATACTTAGCCGGCCCCTAGACATGCAAGGCTTTTGGCTTGAGGGGTTTGTTTTGTCAAAAAGCAACTAAGAGTGGGTCCTTATTTTCAAATTTTAGCATCAAGTTCTAGTTCATAAACCATTCTAGATGAGCAACTAACAAACATCACACATGGCGGAAAGAATTAATTAAACATACAACAGTATTAATCATCATCATTGTTTCTCTTCTTACTCTATGTGGTAAAAGGGTTAAGCAGTCTTAATGGCCATGAGAAACAGATGATTCGAATCGAATTTCTTAATCTTGCAAGGCAAACCTAAACACACGTCATGTGGTGACTCCCAAAGTCACACGTGCGACTTTTCCCCTTTGTTCCCGTTTCGTGGAACAGGGCCACCGCCCTCGAGTATAGAGTTGCGCTCTGCACTCACCATGTGGCCACATGGGAACAAAGTCAAGACAGTGGGGTGGTATGTTCCACGTCCCGGTTCAATCAGGTACTTAAGCTTACCGATTACCATATTCTCGGCATGTGGTTAGGACGTTCAAAAAATTGACTACTGCTACCACATGCTGCGACCTTAGTCATTTTCACTATACAGACGAGGCCTCAACCTTCAACAAGAATATCATAACATAGCCCCATCCGTCAACCTCATGATTCCAACATAAGTAAACAAACAACTCCTATATCTCGCGAGTGACAGGAAATCACTCGACTTTTACCAGGGTCCTATTAGCATGGAAATCTAGCGACCGACACAGACTAGTGCTCACATCATAGGTACCTAGGATCATGCAGCTAAGGTTTTAATAAACGCCTATAAACTTAAATGCACAAATACATAGAAGTAATAACATTGCTTATATCAAAAATAGGGTTTATGCATCGGGGCTTGCCTTCCTGAGCAGTGCTAGACTTGGTGTCTTCCGAACTTTGGTTCGGGTCTTCGATGACTTCAGTTAAATTGATCTGAGCTTCACGCTGCTCACTCTCGGGCTTCAGCACCAGCTCATTGGTTCCGCCGGCGAGTCGTCGATTCTATATGAATGCATAGGTTCGCGTTATTTTGATGATAGGATTTATTGATTATTTCACTATAAAGTTGTAATCCAACAAAACTTAAGTTAAGTTGTAAAATATTTTATTTATATTTTCTTGGACAACCGTTTACCGAGTATAACTTAAACTAACTAACTTAACTAACTTCATTAAGTAAGTGGAGGTTTTGTCATTTTATAAAATGCCATTTTTCAAAAGCAACATGGATTATTCATAAGTGGAGGTGATATTTTTATGCAGAGCACATTACTTAAGAGCAAACTCATTGTAAAATTTTTAGCCATTTTCAAGCAGCAGATTAATCAATAAAAATAGAGTAAACAGCTACTACTAGAATCTAGATCCATTTGTGCAGCCCAAAGCAAGTGAGTAATGTAGCTCAAGCTGTTACAGGGTGCTCACAAGACTACAGAGATCCTACTATGAAGTTTTCAGATTTTATTGTGCAACTGTCAGAGCATAAAAACAGAACAAAACAGATCTACATATTTCAAGATTCATTTTTATTGGCCATTCTAGTAAGCATCTGAACTTCAAATTCTTCTAGAATGGTTTGCTACCCAAACATATTCTCTGGTGAAAATTTCATATTTTTCTAAGCACAGGAACTATTTATACTTATTTCATAAATTTATTCTTAATTAAACTCATATGACCAAGTTAGGCAGAAGAAAAATGTCCCAAAATTTTTCATAGCATCTATGTGACAAGGTAACACATAGCATCTATTACTGGAAAAGTTTCACATGCAGATCTACAGTACAACATAATGCACAAGCACATCTAGCAATTTATTGCCCAAAACAAGATTTATCAAAAACTTTTTCTAGGGAACAGTAATAGCAAATTTTTAAACAAACACTCGAATCACAAGTATAGGCTACCATAAAGATTTCATGTCATTTGAGGGCTTTAAACTGCAGTTAGGAAAAAGACAAGTTCAATTAGCATTTAAACACTATTAAGCATATATCCATTGTTACAGTAAAAACTTTAAACTAAAGCATAACCTATTACGGTTCCAGAGTGTAGATCTATTCACAAGGATTCTAAAAAGACCTTATTTACTATTTTATGAGTTTTCACTGATTTTAGATTGATTTTACAATTGGTAGCCAATTTCAAAACAAAGATTAACTTGGGTTCTCGCAGATAGGTCCTAAAACTAGCAGAAAAGACCCTAAAAGGAACTTGACGGTTGCAATATAGTCCCTAGGTGGGGCTGCCATGGTTGAGGTGAAATTCTTGGCGAGGGAGGGCTCGCCGGAGGTGGGAAAGTGGTGGGGGAGCATGAGGAGCTCACCGGGGTTCGGTTTTCTGTAGGAATCGAGAACAGAGGAGGCCAGAAAGGGGGTCATCGGCATGCAGGGCCTCGGGGTGGCAGTGGAGAGGTCTGCTCCGGCAAGGTAGGGGGCCGGGGCTATGGTCTAGCAGCTCAGGAAGGTGCAGTGCAAGGAGGGGACCACGCGCAAGGGTCTAGGGGAGGTCGGAGCTAGCTCGGAGGCGGAGGTCGGCGTGGAGGTGGGGGTCACGACAATGGCTGCCGCCGGGGGAGCTGCTCGGCATGAGCAGGGGAGGCCACGCGGCCTTTATAGGTGTGCTGGGAGGAGGGGAGGGGGTTGGGCGTGACCGAGGTGAAGCAAGCTCGAGCCATTGGGCACCGGGGTAGGGGATAGGCGCACGCCTAGCTCGGGTGCGCAGCCTCGACATGGAGCGGTGTTGGGCATGATGGCGCACCGGCGAGGCATGATGCGGCGTGGGTGTGGGGGATCATGCTGTCGCAGCCTAGGGTTGGCGAGCAGCTGCTGCAGCCAGTTTGCCGGACGGCGAGCTCGCCGACTGGATTGTCCGGACGCGGCGGCCGGCTGGCATGCGGGCGCTGGGCGAGCGCGTGGCGTGCAAAGGGCTAGCGCGGACAGGGGCAGGGCCAACCATTGGCTTGGCTGCAAGTGCACGGCAGGGATGCTCCACGGCATGGAGAACAGCTCCTGTGCACGGTCGGGAAGCAGAGGAAACAAAGGAGGGAGGGAGAAAGAGAGAAAGGAGAGAGAGAAACAAAAGAAAAGGAGGCTGGTTTGAAGCCAATTTTTCTCCAAAATTTGCATGGCAGCTCAAAAAGTTTTGAATATGAAAGTTGTGTAAAATTTCAAAATCTATAAATTTTGTTTCAGGCAAAATTTTGTTTGAGTAATGATTTAAAAGTTATTTTAAATTTACTACTTCTAGGATTTGAATTCCTATTTCTTAATTCTAAAATTCGAATTTCGAAGTGGCCTTTTAAGTGAACTTGCTAGGCACTGAAAATATGCATGTGTTTATAAGCTACATTTATTGTGTCAAGTTGAGCATGAAAGATTTCAAACACAAAATGGAAAAGTCCCATATACACATATACATATACATGCATACGTGCATATATATGACATGTATTATTTTAATTATTCTTGGTCACTATGCATGATGTTGTGTTCCTGATCCTTGTTTTAGCAATTTCAAACACCTAAGGTGTTATAGTGAGAGGTAGATCGGGGAAGGTGCCGGCCTTTCGGCACTCTTCCTCAACCTTGTACCTCGATGGATGCTTCTTTCTTAAGTGTTCATGATCTCCTTGGTGGTGTGTCTCTTAGTTAAGTAAGTTCTATTCTTTATTTGCTTATGGGATCATGGTCCATTCTTGTGACGGATGCTCTAGTAGAGGGCCCTTGATAGAAATAGGATAACCCTGATCGATGCTAGAGCAGTAATCGACAGCATAGACATGGTGTTTAGGCTCTAGATTACCTTTGTATGCTGCGAGCCCCATGGTGTTGAAGGGTTGACAGCAGGTGCTGACAGCCTTATTTGTCCACTACGGTAGCTTTGCCGTGGTTAGTGAATTCCCCCACTTTTGGGTTTCAGGTAGAGCTAATAGCCAGAGGTCCTTGGCAGACCAAGGTCAGACCAGTGCTCGAAGTAAGCAATTAGAGGAGGAGCTTATCTTTATTAGAAACTCTTAAACCATAAGAAATCCTCTCTATCCTCGCCTACCTATCTCATCCACGGAGGAATGGGGAGGGAGGCCCAATGACGGGCCCGACCGCCATCAGCAAACAACAACAAAACCATGCGCGATGCAGATGGACAAGGACACACATGCTCCTTCATTCAATTACCAGGAAGGAAAGATTACATGATAGCCAGCCATACGCCGCGTACAAGAACAAAGAACATAAGCAAAGTCATCGTGGGTCTGCTTTTGCGTGGGCATGATCCGCCGCGGAGGGCCGTGTAACAGCCCATCCCCTAGTAGCAGAGCTGCCCCGACAACTACAGTGTGGAGGATGAGAAAGAGAGGCCCGAAGTAGCAAACCCTGACGGTCGTTTCTGCCAGGCAGACCCATGTGACACCAATCTGAGTTGGTTCTCCTCCACAAAAACAGAGTGGGAGAACCGAAGTCCACTTGCACCTCCCATCAAGGGAAGCTCAAGGGACCTCTCCCTCCCTAATGATTTTAGGAGGAACGGGTCCGCCCATGCCCTGAAGGACACCAGCGCCAGAAGCAGGGCAACCGCCTGATGACAGCCGCAAGGAGGGTTGGGAACTCCCAGTCGACCTTCAAGATGCTCCACCGCTAACAGCCAATCCCCTAATAGCAACCAACAAAGGATCTGGGTTCAACTTGGGCAAGCCGAACCTAGGCTCTGGGAGGCCTAGGTCCACTGCTCATTATCAGGAGGCAAGGCTAGCGAAGCTGAACGAACTAGCAAGAGGCAAGCAGGCTATTTATAGCCACAGCGGAGCTGAGCGCCCCTCGGGAGGAGAAGGGGCCGGGACAAGTGACCCGGCATTAAGACGCTCACCTGCCCCCTGTCACCTCCACCCGCGGCCTGCTCAACGAGATGGTGCTAATAAGCCAAGGTGAGTGGTGACTGCCGAGGCGAGGCCACGCGTTGCGCAGCACAGGCCGAGGAGGATGGCGAGTATGGGCACAGGAAGCTGAATCCACGAAAAGAATCTTGACATCAGCACTGCCGCGCTCGGGCCAAGGCACCGAGCACAGACTGACGACTTATGCATTCTAGCTAACCCTCCGTGTGAATCTCTGATTCGCCTAGCGGCTCAAGGGCTACACCCAGTGGGTGCGCTTGCACGCACTCACATGAGTTAGACCAAGCGAAATCCCCCTGCTGCTACTTATGAACCAGCTAGTGATAATCTGGAATAGGATATAGAGGATAGTGAAAACAATGGTGATTTTGTTGGTCAAGTCAAAATCAATTATGGATGATGAAGCTGAATCTTGTAAGAAGAGAGATGTGGAAAATTAACACATAGTATGGGACTGATCAATTCATTAGTCAGAACATATATGCTGAAAGAGTGGGGGTTAAAGAAGACAATACGATCAGGATTACTGAGCTGCAATCCTTTCAGTCTGGAAAAGCTCCTCAGTTGGGAACTTGTGAAAATTCAAAGAATCTGGTTAGTCCAACTATCAGACCCGGGGCCACGGAACTGGGTACATAACGTAGTTTAAAGAGGTCTAAGAGATTAAGTCCGTCTTATCTCTTATTCATCTTGTTTATCTCTTATTTATTCCGTTTAAATAGGAGATAAGGCTAACCAATACAGGGGGAATCTACTCGAGATATGTTCTGGTACGATTCCTTAGCTGGTGTTGGTTAGTATTTTTGTAACCCTGCCCTCTCGGATATATAAGGGAGGACAGGGACCCCTCTCAAAACACGATCTCCAGATCATTCTACACCAAAGGAATACAAACCATCATACAGGACGTAGGGTATTATGCACCTTGCGGCCCGAACCTGTCTAAATCTTGTGTTCCTTGCACCTTCGAGTTCCTGATCTCGGTGTCTCTTCACCCAAAACTTACCACCTTGGGTATATCCCTCGGTGGGCAACCGGTTAAACACCGACAGCTGGTGCGCTAGGTAGGGGAGCGCGTCGAAGATCCACCGGCGAGCTCGATGGCATCTTTCAAATTCACCAGGTCAGTTCTCTTCCAGGGTACGACATTCATTTTTGGCTCGTGGGTCTGCATCGCAGATGGTGTGGGCGATTTTCGGCGATTCCTCGTCGACATGAAGCCAAAGACCTCCGTTGCGGATCCCCGCAGCGACCTCGACAAGTTCGTCGACGGGCTCAACAACTTGCTGATCCATGCTCCTGCAACAAAGATCGAGGCGGAGACTGCTCCAGGCTCGACTTCATCCAGTGTTCCGGCAACTTCCCTTGGTTTGGACTCGTTCCAATCTAAAAATTTGCGTAATCGATCTCGACTCAGTTCATGCGAACCGGCCACTGATCTTCGGGAGGCCAACATCTCTGGGTCCCTCTCCATGCTAGAGAAGGACCCGGACTTTCTGCTCCAGGGCAGAAGGCCTGAAGCCGCCGCATGTCGGGGGGCTTCGGGTTGTTTTGGCGCCTGTGACCTGATGATCACCCCCGTGCTGGGAGGGCGCATTGTGCATTGGAGGGGCATGGCACTCTCTGATCTACTCGAGGATGAGGGTCGACTTGTGGCCCACCTCGAGCCTTTGCCTTTTCAGGAGGGTAGGCCGTCGGTTACCGTGGTGGAGGAGTCAACAGAACTAGCCGACACGGTCTCCGATGAGCTTGTCTCCTGCCAGGTGCTAATGGCAGCAGAAGGCAAGGACGATGGGGATCTTCCCATCATCGACTTTGAAGCGGTCTCCGAAGATGAGATCACAGCCAACACCGGTGACGAGAATGACGCCGATCGTGAGGCGCGGAGGGCCAGGAACAGGGCCCGCACAATCCGGCAGAGGAGGGCCAACGAGCGTAGGCGATTTATGCATCGGGAGCTTGACCCTAAGTTCACCGTTGTAAGTGAACGGGGTTTCAGGACCCCGGTGGCTAACATTGACAGGGTCACAGCCATCCTCGAGCGCAGCCACAATCCGGACGTGCGCCAAGCACTCGTTTACGCGCAGAGGGCCTGGATTCAGTTGGATCAACAAAATCCATCTTCCACCATCAGGGAGGAGCGCGTGGGTGAGAGTCAGAGTCAGGCTCACAGCCGAACAGCTGGCGGTCACCCTCGACTTCAGCCCAGCCACAACAACAACAACGCTCGCGGGAGCCAGGCCCCCGGCGGGAGGCAACAACCACCTTCGGGGGGTAACCCGCGACTGGCCAATCATCGGCCTCCTACAGAAGACTTGCGCCAGCACATTAATGAAGGCCGCTGTAACATTCAGGTAATTAGAGATATAGACACTAGGTATTAGTGAGTTGTATGCATGCTATGGTGTATATGAGTTGTATAGAGAACTAGGGGTATATTTGTAAATTATGAGTCTTATAAGTCCCTATGTGCAATTGTGTAAAAATGCAATTAAATGTCAAATTCAAATGACCATAGAGAAGAAAAGTACAAATATTAAGTTAAAACCTAAGAGAAATAGACTTGGTATGAAACAAAGGACCTATGTGTAATTAACACAAATATTTAAGGGTTTACATGTGAAATGATTGAAGTATAAAAGTAAAATTCAGATTTACTTAAAGGTTAATGTGTAAAAATACAAGTAATCATGACAAACCAGAAAAATTGTAAACATGCCCAAAATTTGATCAAATTTAGGTGGACAAAAACAAATTTAACTTAAATTCCATCTTTGTTTCAAAATGCAATCTAAATAGTTGTAAACTTTGATTTTCTGAACCTAAGCCCTAAAACAATGTTGTAGAGTTTGAAAAACTCTACAACTTTCATGTTGAGCATTTTCTCATTTGACATTTTTAGCAGTGAGAAATTTTAGTTTACCGAGAGGTCCCTACACTTTTTGGAAATCACAAACCAGTCCCCCGGACCTCTCCCCTCTCTTCTTCCTCCTCCCGCACGTGGGTCCTGCTCTGTTCGGCTCTGCCGCCGGCAGCGCTGCCCTCTGGCCGCCGCTTCACCGCCGCCGCAGCGCCACCTCCTACTGAGATCTTTTCCACGCGTCGCCTCCTTCCTATCCCGGTCCATTTCCTCTCCCCTGGTGGCCTCTCGCGCGCGCCACGCCTTCCCGAGCCGTTCGTCGGCCGCCACGATCTCACCGTCGTTGCTAGCTCTTGCTAGCGCCCGTAGCCTCGCCTCTGGTCTTAACTCGCGCTCAGCACCACTGTGTGATCTTGTTTACCCTTGTCGCACTTCTTTTCCACTGCCTTTTCCCATTCCCCGAGCTTGAGCTCTCACCGGACCTCCACCGCCCCACTGTCCACCGTCGCCAGCCGCTCTCACTTCTGCTAAACCTCAATTCCAAGCTCCTCGAGCACCGCTGTGACCCATTGATGCTCTCCAACCCGCGCAATTTCATTTTCTCGCATCCAAACTTCATCTTTCACAACTCCGGCCGCTTCGAGCTCCGCCGCCGCCTTCGGTTCACCGTGGACAGCTCACTCTGAGCTCTCCCGCGCCACCACAACCCCCTAACCAGCACTACATCATCCCTATGAAGCTCCCCGACCCATCCATTAGCTCTCTACTCCACCACCTCGACTCCCCGACGCTCGCCGGCATTCCTTCTCGCCGCTGCCGCTACTGTCTCCGTCGGTCACCCCTATTCCAACACGCATTCTTCCAATTGGTAGCTTCTACACCTTCCCCATGACGTGCTGGTTCTCATGCGCAGGTTCCCAGTTGACGATCACCGCCGGAGCCTCGCGGTTGATGGTGACCCCTCCGCCGCCACCTCGGGTCCTTGTCGAGATCTATCATTCCGGCCACCCCAGCCCTCGACACGTGGTGCCACAGAACCCTCGTGAGCTCCTGCACCCTTTCCTCCCCTCAGACCTCGCCGCCGGTGATCGCCGTTGCCGGAACTGGACCGCCCTCGCCTTGTTCTGCTTTGGTTCATAGCCCAGGGACCTCGGGTTAGAAGACTTGAAAGTCCAGGGGGCTATTTGCACACCCTTAGACTCAGACAAATAGTACCCGAAGGACCCCTTATGTAAATATGCTGTTAACTTTGAAATTCTATATCAATTCGGGGAAAAATCATAAAAATGTAAACAAAATTTTGTTGGAATCCTTAGTTAAAGATCTACAACTTTACTTAAGAGATAAACTTTAGTTTCTGAATGTTTTATACTCTAATTTAAATGTTAAGTTTAGTTACTTGTAGGCTTAGAAAATGCATAGTATTTGATAGAAAAATGATAAAATTATGAAACCAGTTGTGTTAATTTTCTTTTAACATGTAGAATATAAGAAAAATAATTATCCCAGTACTTGAGTACTATTTTCTTAATGTACAAGTTTAATTAGAAATAATGTATGGTTCACCTTATATAATTAATATTTATACATTTAAATGCTCAAAAATCATGAAAATATTTTAGGGTACTGTTCTTTAATAGTATAATCTGTTATTAGATTTCCAACCAAAGATTTGATGTCAAACAAATTGGACATAGTTTAATTAGTCCATAATGTAATAGTAACATAAGTTTCATATAAATAATTAATATAACAAATAACTAAAGTTATTTAATATAATTATTAGAAACACACCCCAACCTGTTACCCTATGCCACTAGTTAGAAGATTAGTGTAATCAACCCTGTTGTTTAATGGGTTTAGATAAAACAAGTAATACCCAATAAATGACTGCCCAGTGCAGGGTAGTTAGGTTATTTGTTGAAATGTAATATTCTTTTATTTGGATTGCAACTTTATTGTGAAATAACGTAAAAGTATATGCATTTTATAACTTGTAACTCTGCATCTCATATAGACTCGACCGCTCTTGCCGACGGTGACTACGAGCTAGTTTTGGAACAAGGAGTGGAATCCGCTGAAGATCCCGAGAACGTCGTCGAAGGTTTAACTGAAGCTCCGAACCAAAGTTCGGATAACTTCGACCCTACCACTCCCAATCCTACGCAAGAAGGCAAGCCCCGGACATAACCCCTACTTTATTTATACTGCAAACTATACTATTTATATATATCTGTATGCATTAAGTTCTTAGGAATTGTTTGGAAACCTTAGTTGCATAATTCCAGGAACCAATGTATTGAACACTAGAACTTGAGTCCGAATAGCTGCTCTGCTCATAGGACCGGTAGAAGTCGAGTGATTTCCTGTCACTCGCGCGACATAGGAATTGTAATGTTTACATTCCTGTTATCACTATAAGGATGACGGACGGGAGTTTTTGTGAGGTATCATGGTTGAGATGATACCCCGTCTGTGTTGTTGAACTGGATAAGGTCGCAGTGTGTGGTAGCGGTGGTTAAGCGTTTGAAAGTACTAGCCACATGCCGTGAAATATGGTAAGCGGTAAGCCTAGTAACCAATCGGCCCGAGGAGTGGACATACCCCCCACCACATGTATTTGCTTCTTTTGGTTACTTGGTTCGACGTGTAGGAATACGTGTTGCTGGGCAACCAGGAGTACGGGTTTTGTAGTCGCGCTACAGACGTACGTCCTGCACTTTGGAAGTGCGTATGGTCCTGCAGTCGCTTGTGGTGGATCTGATCCACGAGTCGGAATGAAAGGCAAACGGTTGCTTCGGAACGACCCTTTGGTGTTCCAAGCGTGTGTGTTAGGTTTACCCTTGCAAGGTTGAATTCGATTCAGAATCGTCCGCTTCTCACGATGGTTGAGACTGCTTGATCCCTTTGCCACATAGAGTAACAAGAGCAACTTTGTGATTATCAAAGATGATGTTTGATTAAAGATTCTACCTTGTTTGAGTAGACATATGTGCTTACCTAGAATGGTTAATCAACTAGAACCTGAAAACTAAAAGTTAAAATTAAGGATCTACTCTTTGTTGCTTTTTCAGCTGAAAACCCTACCCAAAACCTGAAAAGCCTGCATAAGTCTAGATACATGGCTAAGTATACCATGAGCGGGTAAGTCTTGCTGAGTATTAGTATACTCAGCCTTGCTTTTGTTGATCTACTTCAGGTAATCTCCCTGATGAGCCAGCATTCATTACACCGTGGCCCTACCCCCTGCCAGATGGTTGGTCCGTGGAGTGGGATCCGTCCCCGGCCAACACAGATTCCGCCGAGTGATATCGTGCCAGGGCTAGCATGATATCCGTAATAACGTCGTGTACAATGTTCATGTTTTCAAACTCCGCTGCTGTGACTTAAAAAGTAAACTGTTTTGTAATAATGTCCCTCATTGGACACTAATGTTACTTTTGTATGCGTATGTAATATACCTGCCTGTGATGTAAAGTGTAATGGCTTTTATATCTCTGGACTCGCCTTCGTGCGAGGTACCTTGTTGGATCCTGCGTTCGGTGGTTTATCGGGACGTTACCCGACAGGCCAAGGGATTATACCGTTTGAAGCACGAGGTAGCCCTCAAGAGAGGACTCGCGTACTTGAGCCGGTGTAATTCAGGTTGGTTCTGCCACAGCTGGTATCAGAGCTAACAAGTGTACCCTGGAGATATATTTAGCCCTAAAAGTAATTTATAGTATAAAATTTGATTAATCAAGTATTTGCGAACTACGTTGGGTTCGTTAAAGCTTATGTATAGTACGTAAAGCCCTAGGGTGATGTTATTAAGGGAATTAGAGGTGGCTGTAGTATATATATATATATATAACTCTGACTCCCAGCATTACTTTTCTGTTGAAACTTAAATTCATGTACAATTCAACTTTACTTTCTGTAACGACACCTTCGATCGTGAGGTAAGAAGGTAAGGATCCTCAGCCAACTGAGGGAGCTTGGCCTTCCTGTCAGTGATGCGAACCGAACGCTGTTTCTCAAGCAATGGCTTACTTGAGATGCTACCAATGTACCAACCTTGGTTGACTACATTGGGAGTAGATGGTTCGGCGCAGGGTATGGCGATCGCTGTTCATACCCCTGCATTTTTGCGGTATGTAACACCCTAAGGTATTTTTCCCTAATTTTAAGGAATTTATTTGGGCTTAAATAAATTTTCCAGGGTTTTCCCTAATTTGTCTCGCATTTAAAGTAATTTTATAACGCAAGTAATTAAAATTTATCATAGGATCAACTTGCTTGTGTATTCATGCTGGAGCATTGTTTTATTTGTGTGGAGTTTATAGGGGTTGAATTCGAATTTATTTGAATTCAAATATAGTGGTTTGAATGGTTTGAGTGTGGAAAAGAAAAAGAAAAGAAGAAAAGGAAAGAAAAGGGGAAGGCAGCCCAGCCCAAACCTCCCTCTCAGCCCAGCCCTTTCCCCCGGCAGCCCATCTCCTTTCCCTCTCCCCCTCCTTCCTGCGTGGGCCGGCTTGCCAGCAGCCAGCCCAGCTTCTCCCGAGCGCCCCTTTCCCTTTCTTTTCTTTCTCTGCCATCCGGGCCCCACGTGTCGGCGCCGTTTTCCTCCCCGCCGCACGCCGCTTCCTCCCTTCTCTCTCTCTGACCGCTGGTCCCGGGCTGTCAGCACCTTCTCTCCCCTTCCCCTTTTCTTCTCCGGCGCTCAACTTCTCCCCGAGATCTCCGGCGAGCTCCCTCGCCTCGGGCCGCACGTCAACGGGACCGCCGCCGCCCTATAAGTAGCAGCCCCACGCCCCTCTGAGCCCTAACCCTAGTCCCACCACCACTACCGACGCCCGGCACCGCAGCCGCCCCGCTCCGCCGCTCAGCGCCCCTACTCCACCGTGGACTCGCC
Organism: Panicum hallii; assembly: GCF_002211085.1. Lineage (NCBI taxonomy): Eukaryota > Viridiplantae > Streptophyta > Magnoliopsida > Poales > Poaceae > Panicum > Panicum hallii. The sequence continues at coordinate 25,185,879 of NC_038047.1, read as the reverse complement.
CCTCCGCCGCACCGCAGACTCCCTCGAGCCACGACTCAGCTTCGCCGCGTGCCCAGGGACCTCTCTGAAGCTTCAATTCCAACCCCATCCCCTGCGGCCGCTTGAATTGCGCGTGAACAACTCCGGTGAGCCCTCTGCCCGTCGTGCGATTCCTGGATGCCGGCGATCCCGGGACCTTCCTCACCTCCTCTACACCTCCACAGGACCCGCACGGACTCCCTCGACGGATCAGCAGGCACGGGGCACCCCTGCAACGACCCGTTCGTGTGCGCAGTAAGAGCTTCCGCCGCCGGACGTCACCTGCGACACCTCTGCACACCGCCTCCGGCCAATCCCCGCCTCGGTGAGCAGCACATCATCTCCGGTAACCGTTTGCGCTAGGTGTGGTAGTCTGTAAACCCCCGCAGCCACCCAACCACGGCACGCCGGCAAACTCGTGCTGCCCCCGCCGTGGGGAGCCATGACCCGAACCCTAATCCACCACCTTGAGTACCCGGACGTGTTCGCCACGTCATGCTCTCGCTCCCGGACCAGATCTCGTCCAAACCCGAGCCCGGAGTAACAAGTTGGGCCGTCTCCGGCGAAGCGCCACCGCGGGATGCTGGTCTCCGGCGACCTGCACCGCCGCTGGCGCGTCCGTGTAGTCCTGGCCGCCCGATCCGTGTTGGACGCGTAAGATTAGAAGCCGCGTACCCCTCTGCTCCGCACCGCTGGATCCAGATCCAACGACCCCAAACGGAGCGTACCGGTTCGCGGATCAGATTAGATCCAAGCCGTCGGTTTCAAATCCAGCGAATGAGATTAGATCTAGATCCAGATTAGATCCGAGCTACCAGATCTCGATCCAACGGCTCTAATCAGAGCATACCGCTTCAGCCCGCTTCTTTTGCTAAAGAGCCCTCGGGTTTTCCGGGAATCAACCCGCGCTCCCGTGTAGTTCAAAAGTATTTGCAGTTAAGTCCAGTTTTACTCGTTTAGACCCCTGCGCTTTCGGGATTTAGTGCCCGCAGTCCATGCCGCGTGTTTTCACGTGCTAGCCCCTGAGTCTATGCTTTAATTACGTTTAGGTCCCCAGTTTTCGCACAAAACCCCCTGGAAGTTCTGTTTTTCTCGCAAATAGGTCCCTGGATCTTGTTTTAAGCGTAGTTTTCGCGTCTTAGCTCCGTTTTAGGTGTTCTTTATCTCCACGCGATCGTTGTAATGAGTAGAATAGTTCTTGGCTAGTTTTGTGTGCTGTTCTACTATATTGGTGTACTGTTTTCTTATAGTTCGCTATGTTTGTGCATGTGTGTATGTGTGGACTATGCTTGATGATCGTGAGTAGACGCGGAGCCTTTGGACCAGTACCAGGAGCAGCCATCTTCCGAGCAGTTCGAGCAGCAGCCGGGAGAGTACGAGGAAGGCAAGTATAACATGAACCTCCTATCACTTTCAATACAATTTCATACTGCATTTTAATCCTGTATGCCTATAAGGATTTCCTAGCCACTTTATATCCTATATATATCCTTTGGGTTGCATTTTGTTAGTTGTGCTAGGTTGCTGCGCTATAACATATCTTGGTCCTTTTTAATTAATTTGATTAATGGTCTTATGCAACTTAATTCTGGAGCCGACCCTCTGTGCTGTGTGCTTGAGTGGTTTGGGCGTCCTTAAAAATATGTTTCTGTAGAAACATGGTTTAGGGGCCAGCACGGTGCTTAGTCCTTGGTTGGCCACTCTCCATAAGGACCGGTTCATAGAGCGACAACCTGGGACAACCGCGCAACCACAAGACTGGAATGGGACGGTCTTGACTTATTAATTAGGTCATTTTGGTTCGGGAGTAACTTACCTGCGTGGGCAAGAGGGGTGGTAAGCTTCAATGGTCCCTGCTCCTCCGGCTTGGTCTGTGCTGTGTGTCTTGTACCCCCGGAGGTGGGCCCCATCGTCGCTGATCCAGAATCCTTAGCGGTTACACCTTACCAACGTGGTCCTTTGTAACGGTCTCGTAGTGTGCTTGCTAGCCATCTCACCTAAGGAAGTGTGATGAACCACTAGCGTAGCTCACGACTTGTGGGTAAAGTTGTGCAACCTCTCGAGAGTGTAAAACTGATATATCAGCTGTGCTCACAGTCATGAGCGGCCCAGATCCTCCTTTTGATTAGTGGGGTTATCAACCTTTGATTAGGGAGATTCCCCGGGTGGTTGTGGTTTGGATGGTTCTCAGTAGTTCTTAATTAATACTGATTAATTTCTTATGCAATTTGGGTTATGGCAATCCATCCACTTATAGTAAATAGTTTTAATAAAATTTGCCAAGACTAAAAGCTAATGCAGTTGAGTCAGCTAGCCTAGAGCCTCATAGTTTGTGTTATACTTGTTGAGTACTAGTTTGTACTCACACTTGCCCCTCTACTTTCCTGTTCTATTTTGGATATCTTCGACTGCTGCTCAGTGCCCGGCAACGTGGAGGACTACGTCAGCGGCTTCGACGACTTCTAGGCGTTTGTCTCCCAGTCGACGTCCCTGTGGCACCCTGCTCTTCATGTATTCATTTTACGCTTCCGCATTCCTTGAACTGACTCTTGATTCAGTTGTAATAAAGGTATTCATTTTATAATTTATACGCTTTTATTCGTGACATGTGTTGTGATATCTTGATAATCTGTTGTATATATGCATGACTTGATCCTGGCGCATATATGATTGCTCGATTTATGTTCTTATAAATCGGGTGTGACACGGTACCCCCCGTGAATACGTTATTCGATAACGTATGTTAACGTTGTCTATATGGCGGTAATTGTACAAATGCTGTTTCTATAGTGAGCAGTAATGAATGGGAACGCTTTCATGACATTCTGGCATGAAAGGTTCATTGGATATATATATATGTATTGTAGTTTTCTGCAGGTACACTAACCAGGATTACGAAACTAGGACGGATAGAACTTATCGACTAGTTAATAGAGAGAGACGTATTTATATTGTGCCACCATAACTAACCACGTAAGACCAAGATTACTTGGCAGTTATTTTTGTTTATGAGATCGAATAGTGCGTGCATGCATAATACATTAATCAACAAAAGGGATCTTTAATTTTGTTGCTTTAAGAAATAGGTAACATGTTGGTATTTCTTAGTTTGGGTAAATAGCAATCTTTAGTTGAGTCCCTTAAGTAACCATCTGATTTCCAGCCTTTGCTGTTATCAGAATCAGCTATCTTAATCCATTTACCTTGTGAGCTTTCCGCAGGGTAAATATATCTTACCATTTTCATTGTTGTCGCAGATGGTTGCTCCTTCCAATGCCTTTTGGGATCAGAAGGGGCACTTCCACACTAATGCTTTACATTGGGAAGGGTTTCCTCATCTCTTGTGGGAATCCTTAAGTCTGTTTCTTTATACAGAGCCTCCTCAATACGATGGGGTGGAATATCGTGAAGAAGGAGTTCCTCGCTGCCGGGTTAAGATGATAATTCCTCAACACCCTTTTCACTCCTCATGGCATCCCATAGAAGTGGAATTGGTTGGATATCGTCTGGTTGATACCCTTGAAACTGCTGCCTTGGAGGCGATCAAACTTTTCTGTAATCAGCATCCGACAGAAGTTGCCGCATATCCTATTGGTTTATTTCCTACCATAGACCCTGGAAATTTGGAATGGAATTTTCGGACAGAGCATCTTGGTCATATGTTAGGAGATCTGGCCGAAGAAACTGTCCGTAGCCTTACCAGGTTTATGGATGTGCAGCATCAGTATCAGATTCTGCTGCGTCATAGCATAGGTCAGTTAACTAGTGCGGCTCAAAGTCATTATCGGAATGCTGATCGCCATGTTACTCAAATAGTAGAATTACAAGCCCTGGTGACTCAGAAAGATGAAATCATCGCATCACGGGATGAGACTATCCTTCATCGAGAAGATCAGATCAACGAGAGTGATCATATAATCACTCAGCGTGACACTGTTATCGAGTTCCTACAAGCACAAATCCATGATCTGATACTCGAGGCTGATGATGCCCAGGCTCACATTGAGGAACTGCAGCAGCATCACATACTTCCCGCTGCACCCGTAATGCCTGAAGAGGAAGAAGAAGATCCGGAAGAAATTGAGGGTGTTTCAGAGATTGACTCTGAGCATGGGGATCCTGTCCTTAGACCTTATCACTCTTCCTCTGGTAGTCAATCTTCTATAGGCAGCTTCGACGATTTTTAGTTAGCAAATCGTCGACTTTCTAGATGTAACTTGTGGGAAGTGTAATAAGTTAGATAGTGGGTAACTTATCTAGATCTCGTGCCATTTGTTGTAACATAGATGGCCTGCGTAGGGATCTTTCGGATGTGTAATATGGAGAACGATCAGAATCAGTGTTGTACTATAAGTTTCCTGTTTTATCATCTTGTTCACTATCCCTATGATTCTGAAATGAGATGATTGAATGGAGTGTATGCATTGTTTATCTAAGTCGTATATCTCCTGAAATTGGGAGTAAGGCTATATGATTAATGATGGACATCTCCTTTGTTTCAGATGGTGGGAGCCACGCGCGGAACCCCGGAAGGTTTCCGGGCAGATCAGGCTAGCGGTTCTCAACAACCGCCACCACCACCTCCTAACCTTGCCGAAGTTATGGCTCGGCAAACTGAACTTCTCAACTTGCTGGTACAAGCACAACAAAACCAGCAATATCAACAATTCCGAGGAGGTCGTGATGACCGCAATCCTCCCGTGGCCAGTTACCAGGATTTCATCAGTACCCAGCCTCCCTTTTTCAGTAAGGCTGAAGAACCCTTGGACGCTGATGCTTGGCTCCATATCATTGAATCGAAGTTCGCTTTATTGACAATACCTTGTGCGGACTCAAGCAAAGCTTCCTTTGCCGCCCAGCAACTCCGAGGTGCTGCTCGGATCTGGTGGGATAATTTCTACGCCATGCAGCCTACAGGGCATGTTATCACTTGGGAAGAATTTCGGGCAGCCTTTAGAGCACACTATATTCCAGAAGGATTGTTGGAGCGAAAGCTGAATGAATTCTTGGCACTTACTCAAGGCACCAGTACAGTCCTGCAGTATGCACAGAACTTCAATCATCTGTGTCAATATGCGGGATATCATGCGGATAATGATGCCAAGAAACAAGATTGTTTCTGTCGGGGTCTTAATACCAAGCTCAAGGAACGCCTGAATCTTGTGAGGGCTAATACTTTCAGTGAGCTAGTTAATATGGCCTTAACCCAAGAAGATTGCATCGTGGCAGATCATGCTGAGAAAAAGAGAAAGAACCCTACTGGACCCTCGAGTGCTCAATCATCGAGGTATCGGGTTGTTCCCAACACATCGTTTAGAGCACCGCAGCGGAATGCCCCAACTGGTAGACTGGTTTTCAAGCCGCCCCAACAGCAGGGAAGGTATAGACCTCCCGTTCCTCCACAACAACTACAACCATCTAGCCCACGGCCAACTATTCAACAAATACCACAGAGAAGTAGCAATTATCGCTGTTTCAATTGTGGAAGCGCGGATTATTTCATCAGAGATTGTCCGCGGCCCAAGAAACCTAATCAAGGGCCGAGCTCTACTCAGGGGAACCAGAACAAGGGCAAGAAACTGATAATGCAAGTCCGGCAAGGGCGAATTAATTTCACCACTCTGGCAGAACTTCCCGATGGAGCTCCCGTCATGTCGGGTACATTCTCTATTCACCACAAACCAGTTGTTACATTATTTGATTCGGGAGCAACACATAGTTTTATTAGTAACAACTGTGGTACCCGAATAGGACTCGATCTTAGTTCTACCCAGGGGTCATATATGATCTCTACCCCTGGAGGAAATATTACCTCCAACCAAATGAGTAGAAATGTGCCAATTCAGTTAGGTAGTAAAGAAATCAAAACTGATTTGGTTTTACTAAGTTTGGAGGGTATTGATATTATACTTGGAACAGACTGGATGACTAAACATCAAGTACGGCTAGATATTTCTTCCCGAGTTGTTGAAATTGATTCACCATACTATGGGATCACCACCCTTTATCTGCCTCAGCCAGAATGTCTGCATCCTTGCACTTATGCCATCACAAATATCCAAGTCAAGGATATTTTTATAGTATGTGAATACCCCGATGTCTTTCCAGACGAATTGCCTGGAATGCCACCAGATAGAGACATCGAGTTTATCATTGAACTTCAACCGGGCACTGCTCCTATTTCAAAGAGGAATTAGCAGAACTAAAAATCCAGCTCCAAGACCTTCTTAATAAGGGTTATATACGTCCAAGTGCTTCACCTTGGGGTTGTTCTGCTCTCTTTGTCAAAAAGAAAGACAATAGCCTAAGACTATGTGTCGATTACCGTCCACTCAATGCGGTTACCATCAAAAATAAGTACCCTCTTCCCCGCATTGACATTTTGTTCGATCAGCTAGCCGGAGCTAAGGTCTTCTCTAAGATTGACTTACGCTCTGGTTATCATCAGATCAAGATTAGGCCTTGTGACATTCCAAAAACAGCCTTCTCGACCAGATATGGACTTTATGAATATCTGGTTATGTCATTTGGACTCACTAATGCACCGGCATATTTCATGTATCTCATGAATTTAGTATTCATGCCGGAACTCGACAAATTCGTCGTGGTCTTCATTGATGACATTCTAATATACTCCAAAACTAAAGAAGACCATGCTAATCATTTACGTGTCGTTCTTCAACGACTACATGATCATCGCCTTTATGCCAAATTCTCGAAATGTGAATTCTGGCTGGATAGTGTGAAATTTTTAGGACATACTATCTCTAGTGAAGGCATATCAGTTGATCCAACCAAAGTCCAGGAGGTTATGGACTGGAAACCTCCAACTTCAGTCCATCAAATCCGAAGTTTCCTTGGATTGGCGGGATATTATCGCCGATTCATTCCAGACTTTTCCAAAATAGCTAAACCCATGACTAAGCTATTAAAGAAAGAAGTTAAATTCCGCTGGAATGATAAATGTGAAGAAGCATTCCATACTTTGAGAAAATTCCTAACAACTGCTCCAGTGCTAGCTCAGCCAGATAGCACTCAACCATTTGATGTCTACTGTGATGCTTCTGGAATTGGCCTTGGTTTTGTTCTTATGCAAAACAACCGGGTTATAGCTTATGCATCCCGAGCACTCCGAACTCATGAGCAAAATTATCCAACACATGATCTTGAATTGGCAGCAGTCATCCATGCTCTCAAGATCTGGAGACATCATCTTATGGGTGCTAAGTGTAACATCTACACTGACCATAAGAGCCTCAAGTATATCTTCACTCAAGCTGACTTAAATATGAGGCAAAGGCGTTGGTTAGAACTGATTAAAGACTATGACCTTGAGGTACACTACCATCCAGGCAAAGCTAATGTGGTTGCGGATGCCCTTAGCCGCAAAGCACATTGTCACTGTTTATCCATAGCAACCTTCAGTGACACTCTCTGCAATCAGATGAGGAAGCTCAACTTAGAAATCATTCCTCAAGGTAGTCTGAATCTTTTATCGATCGAGTCTACGCTTCGAGATAAAATCATCATGTCTCAACTACATAATGAGGGTATCAAAATTATCAAATCAAAGTTATCTCTGGGAGAAGCCAAATATAAGTGTTTTCACACCGATCATCAAGGAGTTCTATGGTTCAACAATCGTATTGTTGTACCTAAAGACCATCCACTTCGTAAGCAAATCCTTGATGAAGCCCATCTATCTAAGTTCTCTATTCATCCTGGGAGCACCAAGATGTATCAAGATCTACGGAAATATTTTTGGTGGACCAGAATGAAAAGAGAAATTGCTAAATATGTATCCGAGTGCGATACGTGCCAGAGAGTCAAAGCCAGTCATCTCAAGGCATCTGGTACACTTCAGCCATTACCCATTCCGTCATGGAAATGGGAAGACATTAGCATGGATTTTATTGTCGGTCTTCCCAACACATCTCAAAAGCATGACTCCATATGGGTAATCATTGATAGACTCACAAAAACAGCTCATTTTCTTCCTGTGCATACCACTTATTCAACTAAGAAGTATGCAGAGATCCATCTAGATCAAATCGTTCGATTGCATGGTGTTCCTAAAACTATCATCTCTGATAGAGGACCCCAGTTCATTGCACGCTTCTGGGAACAGTTACAATCAGCTCTTGGATCCAAACTGATACGAAGTTCTGCGTATCATCCTCAAACGGATGGACAGACTGAGCGAGTTAATCAAATTCTTGAAGACATGCTCCGAGCTTGTATTATTCACTATGGTACAAGCTGGGACAAATGCCTTGCTCTAGCTGAATTCTCTTACAACAACAGTTATCAAGTTAGTCTTCAAATGGCTCCTTTTGAAGCGTTATACGGTCGAAGATGTCGAACTCCTTTGAGTTGGTCTGAAACCGGTGAACGCAAAATCTTCGGACCAGACTTAGTCATCGAAGCCGAAGATAAGGTCAAGGTTATTCAAGCCAATCTCAAAACCGCTCAGTCCAGACAGAAAAGCTACGCAGATAAGAGGAGAAAACCTCTACAATTTCAAGTAGGAGATTTTGTCTATCTCCGAGTATCTCCTACCAAAGGTGTCCAACATTTCGGTATAAAAGGGAAGTTAGCACCTCGATATGTCGGACCCTTTGAAATTCTCAATGTTTGTGGCCCAGTGGCTTACAAACTTCGCCTTCCATCTCAATTGGCTGCTATTCACGATGTCTTCCATGTCTCTCAACTTAAGAAATGTGTCAAAGTACCCACAGAAATCGTGGAGACTTGTGCCATTGAGATTGAACCCGATCTATCTTATATCGAGCGACCTCTTCAAATCTTAGATACCAAGGAAAGGCTCACTAGAAAAAGGACAGTTAAGATGTATAAAATCTTGTGGGATCATCACACCAAGGAAGAAGCAACTTGGGAGACAGAGTCTTATCTTCAACAAAATTTCCCAGACTTCCTTCAAGCCAATCCCCAAATAACGTCGTGTACAATGTTCGTGTTTTCAAACTCCGCTGCTGTGACTTAAAAAGTAAACTGTTTTGTAATAATGTCCCTCGTTGGACACTAATGTTACTTTTGTATGCGTATGTAATATACCTGCCTGTGATGTAAAGTGTAATGGCTTTTATATCTCTGGACTCGCCTTCGTGCGAGGTACCTTGTTGGATCCTGCATTCGGTGGTTTATCGGGACGTTACCTGACAGGCCAAGGGATTATACTGTTTGAAGCACGAGGTAGCCCTCAAGAGAGGACTCGCGTACTTGAGCCGGTGTAATTCAGGTTGGTTTTGCCACAGCCGCGATGCGCGGACGGTGATCTCCTCCAGGCGTAAGGTACGTGAAGAAGTCGATACTGAAGGGACTGATTGCAGTGATCATTTTCCTGCTTTCTCTGCGCGATTCAGCAGCTATAAGTACCCTGAGGGCTTCAAGCCGATCAGCATCACCAAGTACGACGGCAAGCAGGCTCCTCAGCAGTGGCTCCGTTGTTACTCCACGATCATTGAGGTCATAGGGGGCTCGAACATCACCAAAGTCGTCTACTTTCCGATGGCTTTGGACCCTGCGCCGCTCACCTAGCTAGAGAGCCTCAACAGCAACTCCATCGACTCCTGGGAGCGCCTCAAGAAGATCTTCATCGACAACTTCCAAGGAGCGATCGCTCGTGCAGGTACTCGTCACGATCTTGCCCAGTGTAAGCAGGAACGTAACGAGCTCCTGCAGTCCTACACATGTTGCTTCTTCGATGTCCGCACCACCATCGCAAACATTTCGGAGGACGACATCATCGACTGCTTCTACAAAGGCATCACCGACCTAGGCATCTACAGAGATTTTGGGCGGAACAGGCCAAAGACCGTTGCGGGCCTTCGTGATATGATGCACGATTGGTCCGAACAGGAGGAGAAGATGCGGGAGCGGTTACCGCGGCGTCAAGATAGCAATCTGAGGCACCCAAATGACAACCGCAACGACAAAGGCCAGCAGGACTTTTCGGGTCCGCCCGGAAACGAAAGCCAGATGATATCATCGCGGCTATCGATCATCCTCCGCGGGTGAAAGCATCTAGGCCCCTAATTCGTGTTTTGGTAATTAATGACAACGGTTTGTGGATTAACAATTCTTTTTGAGAAAATGAGTGTAGGTTGATCCACGGATGAATGAGAGTTACTTGCGAACGTGTGGATCTTTGGAGACGATGAGAAAAGTTTGGGCTCAAGGCAAAGGTATAAAATAGGGTCCTTTGAATTTTACCGGTCACAAGGTGCTTAGTGGATGATAAGTGACCGGATTTGTTGGATAGATAGCCGTACTATCAAGAGGGGTCATGTACTCGTGCTTGACAGGTCTCTAGTGCCATTTTGCTCAAAATATCTAAGTGCATGCATAAGGGCTAACTTCGTTTTGTCGGATTTTGAAAAAGAACAAGTTTGAGAGCTGACTGCTCAAAAGCGGACGGTCCGCACCATGGGAGCGGACGGTCCGCTACCGTTACTGATGGATAGTGGGAGTGTCTTGTGGCCGGCGGACGGTCCGGCCACCGGGGGCGGACGGTCCGGCCACCTTGGGCGGACGGTCCGCCACTCTAACTCTCTTGGTTCCAGAAGAGGGTGTTCTCTGGTCTGTCTTGTGGCCTGGTCCGCGGACGGTCCGCCTCTGGGGGGCGGACGGTCCGCTGGACTCGCGATATGTTGAACCAGAAACCTTGCAGTCTCTGTCTGTTTTTCTAGAATGAACCGCGGACGGTCCGCTCCTTGCGCGCGGACGGTCCGCTGGCTGATTTAAGGATTGTTCCAGAGACTGCCATGTCTCTGGAGTGGTGGAACTCCTAACCGCGGACGGTCCGCTGGTTAGACGGTGGACGGTCCGCCAGGGCTGTAACGGCTAGTTCTGACACGCATTTAATGCACGTTGACTCTCTAGCTTATAACGGCGGACGGTCCGGTTTTTGAAACCGGACGGTCCGCGATCTCGCAGAAAAGACTGTAACGGCTAGTTTTTGATGGGATGTCTATATATACCCAATGCCCGGCCTTTGGGTCTCTCTCTTGGCCATTTGGACTGCATTCTTGACTCTCTAGAGCTAAGACATCCCTCTCTCTCACACACTTGCTAAGGATTTGCATTTTTGAGAGTGAGAGTGCTTCCTAGTGCATTGCATTTAGAGTTTGAGCTTTGTGGCACTAGGGAATCTTCAAGCAAGGATCATTGGCTTGTTACTCTTGGGAGTTGCCGCTCCCTAGACGGCTTGGAGAAGGTGATTTCGTGGAGCTTCTTGAAGGAGATTGTTGAGAAGCCCCGATTTCGGTTGTGAGAGGTTTTGTGCTCACCTTGCCGGAGTGGTGAAGAGCAACTCTAGTGAAATCGAGGTGTGGAGCGGTTCCTTGTTTCTAGCCGGCTCAAGATCAAGAGGTTCTTGATAGAGGAGCGGTTAATTCTTGGAATCCACCTCAACGTGGATTAGGGGTGACCGGCAAGTCATCGACACCACGGGATAAATTTGTGTGTCAAGCTTGGTTATCTCTCTTGCTCATTTTTATCTTTGTTTTACTTTGAGCAATTTAATTTATTAGAGCTTGAATTGTATCTTGTCACCCTAGGTTGCAAACCTTTTAGAGATAGTAGTAGCATGACATAGGACTCTCTTGTGTTACTAATTAAATTTTCTCTAGTGTTGTGAGTTTTAGTTTTAAACCGCCTATTCACCCCCCCTCTAGTCGGTGTTCTTGATCCTACAAGTGGTATCAGAGCTAAGTACTCCATTAATTGCGGATTTAACCATCTTGGAGTAGAACAATGACTAGTGATAATGGAATTCATGTTGGGAAGCCACCGTTCTTTGATGGGAATAATTATGATTATTGGAAGACTAGGATGTCGGCTCATATCAAAGCCATGAGTAGAAAGCTATGGAGAGTGGTAAATGATGGATATGTCATTTTGGACTCAAAAAATTTGACACCCCTAGAAGAAGAAAATGAGATACTAAATGATCAAGGGGTCAATGTGCTCTTTAGTGCCCTTGGTGTGACCGAATTTAATAGAGTCAAGAGTCTCACAAATGCACATGACATATGGGAAAAGCTCATAGAAATTCATGAGGGCACATCAAGTGTGAAGGAGGCCAAGTTATATTTGCTTAAGGGAAATTTTAGTGAATTTACCATGAAGAAGGATGAGAGTATAGCCGAGATGTTCAACCGGCTAAATGACATTGTGAATGACCTCAAGGGACTTGGATTTGAGGTACCGGATGCGGATTTCAACCACAAATTTCTTAGATGTCTTCCGGAAAGATATGACACAATTGTGACCTTGCTTGTAAGGTCAAATGTGAAGACCGCAACTCCCACACAAATATTGGGAGAAGTTCTCACCCATGACATGTTCAAGAAATCTCAAGATGAAGCTCATGGGGGAGAAATTGATATGAAAAAGAAAAGTGTGGCATTCAAAGCTCAAGATAGCAAAAAGGAAGAAGAAAGTGAGTGTCAAGAAGAAGAATCGGATGAAGAGATGGCTCTCTTTGTCAAGAGATTCAATAGAATGATGAACAAGAAGAACTTTGGCAAGAAAGGTCAATCATCAAGAAAAAATCCTTTTGTGGACAAGACATGCTTCCAATGTGGTGAAATAGGTCATATTAGTGTCAATTGTCCAAACAAGAAAAATGACAAGAAGGACAAGAAAAATGATGAAAAGAAGAAGAAGAAGTTCATCAAGAAGAAGAAGAATGGTCAAGCTTATTTTGTTGAGTGGGATTCCAATGCAAGCTCCGATGATGATGATGATGATGATGACAAGCCATCCAAGGGAGTTGCTGGGATCGCCATCAAGGAGGCTCCATCACTCTTCTCCACACCACATTGTCTTATGGCAAAGGGTGGTGCAAAGGTACAACAAGATGATGAAATTGATGAACTTTCATATGATGATCTTGTTGAAATGCTAAATGATGCCGATGAATTCATGACTAAAGAAAAGGCCAAGTTAAAGGAATTGAAGTTGAAGTTTACTTCTCTTCAAGATTCCTATGAGGAGCTAAAGACTTCACATGAGAATCTCAAAGAAACTCATGAGAAGCTTGAGGAAGCTCACAATGCCCTACTTAATCATGAAAGAAAAGCAACATTGAGCATTGGTGTGAGTTGTGACTTAATTGATGATAAACCTTGCGATTCTAGTTCAACTAGTTCCTCTTGCACCAAAATTGATGACTCATCTTGCAATGAATCTCTTATTATGGAAAATGATTTGTTAAAGAAAGAGGTTACTTGCTTGACTAATGATTTGAGAAAGTGCTATGATAGTAGAGCCATGTTTAATCATTGTTGGGCAAGTCAAAAGTTCACTTTGAATAAGCAAGGGGTTGGATATATTTCTAAGAAAGGGAAGAAGGCTTTTGTGCACACCAAAACCACTTTTGTGAAGAGTAGTGGTAAGTCATATTGTGAAAAATGCAAGAAGGTTGGTCATGTTGAGAAGAATTGCACCAACATGAAAGTCATATCCTTTGATTCTAGTTACATTCTTATGAGAAATTCAAATGGCAATGTTAGTGCAAAATTTGTTGGAATACCTATAGATGGTGCTAAAAAGAATGCCATTTGGGTGCCAAAAGTCTTGGTCACTAACGTTCAAGGACCCAAGAAAGTTTGGGTACCTAAAAGAGTTGTCTCTTTGTTGTAGGTAAATTACAAGTCCAGAGGAAGACATTGGGTGCTTGATAGTGGATGCACTCAACACATGACCGGAGATCCAATGATGTTCTCCTCTCTAAATGAGGATGTGGATGGCTATAGTGATATCATCTTTGGTGACAATAGCCGAGGCAAAGTCAAAGGTGTTGGTACGATTTCAATCTCAAGTGATCATTCTCTTTCAAATGTTTTATTGGTGGATTCTCTCAAGTTTAATCTCTTAGCGGTCACTCAACTTTGTGATTTTGGATATAAGTGTAGTTTTACTAAAGATGATGTTGTAGTGACTAGCTTGGATGGACTAAATCATATCTTTACGGGGTTTAGATATGAGGATGTATATCTTGTGGATTTTGCTACTAAAGAGGCAAACTTGTCTACATGTTTGTTCACTCAATCATCTTTGGGTTGGTTATGGCATAGAAGACTTGGTCATGTTGGCATGAAACAACTCAACCGTCTCATAAAGCATGATTTAGTAGTTGGCTTGAAGAATGTAAAGTTTGAGAAAGATAAATTATGTAGTGCATGTCAAGCCGGAAAGCAAGTTGCAAATGGTCATCCCTCTAAGAGTGTCATGTCAACCGAAAGACCATTGGAATTATTGCATATTGATTTATTTGGTCCTACAACATATAGAAGTATTGGTGGAAATTGCTATTGTCTTGTTGTAGTGGATGATTACTCAAGGTATACTTGGGTTTTCTTTCTTCATGACAAAGCCGATACTTATGATATATTCAAGAAATTCTTGACAAGGGCCGAAAATGAATTTGAACTCAAGGTGAAGAAAGTGAGGAGTGATAACGGAAGTGAATTTAAAAATACAAGAGTTGAAGAATGGTGTGATGAGAAAGGAATCAAACATGAATTTTCAACCAAATATACTCCGGAACAAAATGGTCTTGTTGAGCGGAAAAATAGAACCTTGATTGATATGGCAAGATCAATGCTCTCCGAATACAATGTTTCCGATAGTTTTTGGGCCGAAGCTATCAACACGGCATGTCATGCATCTAATAGATTGTATTGCCATAGATTCCATAACAAGACCCCATATGAGTTGCTCATTGGAAGAAAACCAAATATATCATATTTTAGAGTATTTGGTTGCAAATGCTATATTCTCAAGAAGGGAACTCGGTTATCAAAGTTCCAAAGCAAATGTGATGAGGGTTTTCTTCTCGGGTATTCATCTTGTAGCAAGGCTTATCGGGTCTACAATAAAATGCATGGCATTGTTGAAGAAGCATATGATGTTGAATTTGATGAAACAAATGGGTCTCATAGTGAACAAGAAAATCTTGATGATGTGAGAAGTGATGGCTTAAGAAATGCTATGAAAAATATGTCAATTGGTGATGTTAGACCAAGAGAAGAAGATGAAGGTGATGATGGCCATTCTATTTCTATTAGAGTTAATCCTTCAACTTCTATCTCAAATGATCAAGCACAACAAGTTGTACAAGATTCTAGTAATGATGATCCTCAAGTACAAGATCAAGTTGGTTCTTCAAGTGCAACTTCCCCATCAACTCAAGAACCCGTTGTTCCTCAAAGGACTCATCATATTCTTGCAAAGGATCACCCCGTGGATCAAATCATGGGTGATATTAGTAAGGGTGTCCAAACTCGATCTCGCATCGCTTCATTTTGTGAACATTATTCCTTTGTATCTTTTCTTGAACCTAACCGTGTAGATGATGCATTGAGAGATCCGGATTGGGTGAATGCTATGCATGAAGAATTAAACAATTTCACCCGGAATCAAGTTTGGGGATTTAGTTGAGAGGCCTAGAAATTATAATGTCATTGGCACTAAATGGGTTTTTAGAAACAAGCAAAATGAAGATGGATTGGTTGTGAGAAACAAGGCAAGATTGGTGGCTCAAGGCTTCACTCAAGTCGAAGGTTTGGATTTCGGTGAAACTTTTGCCCCCCGTTGCTAGACTAGAAGCTATTAGAATCTTATTAGCTTATGCCTTGCTCTCACAACATAAAAATTTTTCAAATGGATGTGAAAAGTGCTTTCTTAAATGGCAAAATTAGTGAACTTGTTTTTGTTGAGCAACCTCCCGGTTTTGAAGATCCCAAGAAACCAAATCATGTATATAAGCTCTCTAAAGCTCTTTATGGTTTGAAGCAAGCTCCACGAGCTTGGTATGAAAGATTGAGAGATTTTCTTATTTCCAAGGGATTCAAAATTGGTAAGGTTGACACTACCTTGTTCACTAAAACCATTGGTAAGGATTTGTTTGTTTGTCAAATTTATGTTGATGATATTATCTTTGGTTCAACTAACCCAAGTTTTTGTGAAGAATTTGGTGAAATGATGTCTAGGGAATTTGAGATGTCCCATGATCGGTGAATTGAGTTTCTTCCTTGGACTTCAAATCAAGCAACTCAAGGAAGGCACCTTTGTGTGTCAATCAAAATATGTGAAAGATATCTTGAAGAAATTTGGTATGGAAGATGCAAAACCAATCAAGACCCCTATGGCCACAAATGGGCATCTCGACTAGATGAGGGAGGTAATCCGGTTGATCAAAAGCTTTACCATTCTATGATTGGTAGTTTACTTTATTTGACCGCATCTAGGCCCGACATCATGTTTAGTGTTTGCATGTGTGCACGATTTCAAGCCGCACCTAGAGAATGTCATTTGACCGCCGTCAAAAGGATTTTGAGATACTTGAAATATACTCCTAATATTGGTTTATGGTATCCCAAGGGTGCTCACTTTGATTTGGTTGGATTCTCGGATTCGGACTATGCCGGGTGCAAGGTTGATAGGAAGAGCACCTCCGGTGGTTGTCAATTTCTTGGAAGGTCTCTTGTCTCTTGGTCTTCAAAGAAACAAAATTCCGTGGCTCTTTCAACCGCGGAAGCGGAATATATTTCGGCCGGAAGTTGTTGTGCACAATTGTTATGGATGAAGCAAACTCTTCTTGACTATGGTGTGAATTTTGATGAAATTCTCTTGTTGTGTGATAACGAAAGTGCCGTGAAGATTGCTACTAACCCGGTTCAATATTCAAGAACCAAGCATATTGATATCCGTCATCATTTTCTTAGAGATCATGTAAACAAGGGTGATATCAAGATTGATGGTATTGGCACGGATGATCAATTAGCCGATATATTTACTAAGCCCTTGGATGAATCTCGGTTTTGCAAGTTAAGAAATGAGTTAAACATCATTGACTTCTCAAATGTGGCTTGAAAAGCTAGCACATGTGAAATATGGTTCTTCCATGTTTTCCTTGTTTCAATTTTCTGAATTTTTGATGGATTTTTGAGCCGTTTATTACTTTTCATGATTTTACTTGATTTTATTTTTGAATTCTTGTTATAACTTTCCTCATATGAGAGTTTGGAAGGTTTTCATGCAAGATTTGAGATTTTTTGATTTTTATATGAGCAATGATCCCATATTGAAGTTGGAATTGTGAAAATTGGCTGTATTCTGAACAGATTGAAATTTGGTTCAGCGGACGGTCCGCGGGTAAGAGGCGGACGGTCCGCCATGTATGAGGTTTGTTCAACAGAGACACCTGCAACTTGTTTTGGCCGCAGAAGTTATGAAGCGGACGGTCCGCTTGTCAAGCCGCGGACGGTCCGCCTGTCATGTGAACTGGTCACCAGAGGGACTGCAGTGTTAATTTTGGGGCGCAGTGTTACTAAGCGGACGGTCCGCTTGTAAGTGCGGACGGTCCGCGAGCCCATCTGGATTGGTCACCAGACGCTCTGCAGAACTGATGGCAGCAGCAAAAAATTGAAAGCGGACGGTCCGCCTGGAAACCGCGGACGGTCCGCCACTTGACCGAAGGATGGGGCCGACCAGGGTTGCCTTATATTGGGCTGTCTCTTTCTCTCCTCTCACCAACCCGAGACATACTCTCCAAAAGCCCTCTCTCTTTCTCTCTCAAGCACGTGGGGGAAAGACTTCAACGTCAAGGATTTTTGGCGTGATTCGCGGACAGTCCGAGCACATCCCCGGACTCTTATCAACATTCTTCATCATGTCCTCTCGGTATTTCAATGAATCCTAACTCTTGTCTTGGATTTACTCATTGGAAAGAGTTAGGGTTAGTGGCTCCGATCTATTTTGGGCCATGGATTCTTGCAAATAGTTGGGGCATTTTGTTTCTAGTGAATGAGGAGATGGTGTAGTATTAATTTGGTTGGTGGATTTGAATCTAAACTCAAATTGTGGATGGATCAAAGGTTGGGGCGACTGCTGAGTTCATGCGCTGAACAGATGTGTCGCGGACGGTCCGCCAGTGGCCTGCGGACGGTCCGCCACTGGCCTGCGGACGGTCCGCCACTGTCCTGCGGACGGTCCGCCACTGTCTTGCGGACGGTCCGCCAGTGTCAAATTTTCTCAGCAAGAATCTGAATTGACTTGTATGCTTATGGATTGGATATCTTATTTTTGTAATTTTTCTTATCATCAACTCTTGATCTCAGGCCACCTCGGAAAATCTTCAAAGCTTTCGCTTCAAAAATCAGGAAGGTTGGAACATCAAAGAGGCAAAGGGATGGTGATAATTCCGATGACTCGGATTATGCTCCTAACCCTAGTGACATGGCTGCTGCATCCTCCGTGGGTGTGTTGGTGATGATTCTTCAGAGGAGGACCTTGAGGATTTTGAAGATGATGTTACTATCTTGATGGGGCTAGATCTTCCTAGCCGACAGTGGACTGCTGAGAGCTATGCTAGTGCTAGAGCAGTGAATCAGTTCGAAATGCCTTGTGACACCAACATCCTCTTTTTTCAGAACCAAGGTACAACAAGATGCTTACTTCGGTCATTTGGTTAAAAAAGACTGTGTTCAAACATCAAACCATTGACCTGGGGTATATGAGATCTCATCCTGTCATGACTGATCTAGTAGACCGATTTGACGAAATGGGGTTAGCAAATTTTCTGCAACATAGATGTGATTGGAATGAAACAGTCAATACGCCAGTTCTATGCCACCGTAGAAATTGATATGGTAGCTGGCAAGTTTTGGTGGACCACTGGGAAAAGAACATATTTTGCCACATTTGCCCAGTTTGCTGCAGCTAATCAGTTGGACTACGATTTCATCACAAGTGAGCAAAGCATGAATGTAGTCTTGGAAATTCTCTAGATGAGAATGACTACCCATATACTATGAGCCTGCACATCTTGGTATTGCCAGAAGCTTTGGAGGAACTCAGGGTATGAGGCATCATCCTGCAGTGATCAATAAAATTGCAAGAGTCACATTCATGCCTAAGAGTGGCAACAAGGACAAGGTTAGAGGGCTCTATTGGAATGTGATCTCTCATGTCATGAATGGAAATAGAATTGATGTCATTGCCCTCATCATGGATCAGCTTGCAGATTTAAAGCTCAATATGGAGATGAACTTATATTTTGCTCCATACATTATGTCCATCATCAAGGAAACGACCTCTTTCGAGGCATTTGTGAGTGCAAGCATACTCCTTTCAGGCCCTACAAGAACGATCATGCCTTTCTTATGAGGCCGTTGACTCCTTTCCCTGGAGATGCTGAAGCACAGGGGCATGATGGTGATAACGATAGTGACGATGATGCTCACATAGGAGCGGCTGCAGCTCAGCATGGCATGCCACCACCACCCCCTCCCGCACAGCAGCAGTGTGGCTCCTCCAGCTGGCTATTTGATCAGTATTTTACATCCATGCAGGCAGATCTCTCTTCTCAGATTGCTGGGTTGACTAGTCAGATGCAGAGTCAGATGGATCTCAACTTTCAGAACATGCAGCAGCAGATGTTCCAGCTCATGATGGCTCAGATGCAGGGTGTTCAGGAGAGTTTACACTCAGATATTGCAGCTCTTGACTCCCGTTTTGAGGATTTGCCTTCGTCTGAGCAGTTGAGCAGCTCGAGCATAGGCAGCAGCATTTGGAGCAGCGCTTTGACACCTTCAGCACAGCCTTCACCGGGTTTTCTGACCACTTCTACTCAGTATTCCCGGCTCCAGTGCCGCCTCCGGAGTTCTACCCGCACCAGCCGTTCTATCCACCGCCTCCTCCTCCACCGCCGATGGATTGATCCTTTTGGAAATTGATGCCAAAGGGGGAGAAGGAACTTTGGAGTGCCTTGATCTAGGGGGAGCTCATGGATTTCTCATGGAACTCATTCGCTTTTGCTTCCGCTTGCCACTGATATTTTATTTTGTGTTGAACTTTATTGGATGGACTTATGTTTTATATCTTGCATGGATTTGGCTTGTTATTTGTGATGAACTATGTTGATGTACGCTACTTCTATTCACTTATGTTCATCTTGTGGTTGTGAGGCTATGGTAATCAAGCTAAAATTCATGTCATATATATTGTGTATCTTGTATGCCTCGATTTCCACTTGTAGGGAAAACTCCGTCAAAATGCTCATATATAAATATGTGTGCTCTGGATATTCATTCAAATTTATATGCACACATCAAGGGGGAGTTCTCTCTACTCATTGAACTTGGTTAACTTATTCATACATATTCTGAAATTTTCAAGGAAAATGAGTAAGTTTTTCCAAAGTTCAATTTCAAGTTCTCTTTATGCCTAGCGTATGAAGTTGACTTGAACACTTTTATCACTCCAAAACTTAGTGTTGTCATCAATTACCAAAAAGGGGAGATTGAAAGCATCTAGGCCCCTAATTCGTGTTTTGGTAATTAATGACAACGGTTTGTGGATTAACAATTCTTTTTGAGAAAATGAGTATAGGTTGATCCACGGATGAATGAGTTATTTGCGAACGTGTGGATTTTGGAGACGATGAGAAAAGTTTGGGCTCAAGGCAAAGGTATAAAATAGGGTCCTTTTGAATTTTACCGGTCACAAGGTGCTTAGTGGATGATAAGTGACCGGATTTGTTGGATAGATAGCCGTACTATCAAGAGGGGTCATGTACTCGTGCTTGACAGGTCTCTAGTGCATTTTGCTCAAAATATCTAAGTGCATGCATAAGGGCTAACTACGTTTTGTCGGATTTTGAAAAAGAACAAGTTTGATAGCTGACTGCTCAAAAGCGCGGTCCGCACCATGGGAGCGGACGGTCCGCTACCGTTACTGATGAATAGTGGGAGTGTCTTGTGCCGCGGACGGTCGGCCACCGGGGCGGACGGTCCGGCCACCTTGGGCGGACGTCCGGCCACCTTGGGCGGACGGTCCG